>NW_024868999.1:0-34229 GCF_013358625.1 Macadamia integrifolia
TTTTTTTTTTAAGAAGTGATATCTTTTTGAGGAGGGGAGGCCGCGGCCCATGGGCATCCTTTATCTCCTCTATTTGGCCGGGGTTGATGAAGGTGAGTTTGTATGCAAAAATGAAATGTGAGTGGTGGGCGATGGGGCTTGTGTTATTTCTGGAATGATAGATGGTTGTTTGACACCACAATTGCAGAGTCTATTCAGATTAATCCAGTGACTACAGCATCTCACAAGACAAAGGTGTTAGATTATTTAGTGGATGGGAGATGGGAGTTTCCAAATGTCCACTCTAGGGACTCGTTGGCAGTTTGCGGGCGTATGCATGAATTCTCAATTGCATCGGTGCCTCATTCTGATAGGAGGGTATGGGCTCTATCTCAATCTGGGAAATTCACAGTTAGATCAGCTTGGGAGGGGAATCGCCAAAAAGGTCCAAATGTAGGATGGGATAATTGGGTTGGATGAAAGGTGTGCACCCTTGTGTTTCTTTGTTAGGTTGGCAGTGACTTCATGAGCACTTGCCAACGGATAAAAGGGTTAAGAGGATTGTGTCTTCGATCTCTAGGTGCAATCTCTATCATGCACAGATGGAGTCATTATGGTGTGGAGCTCCTTATTAGAAGGTTTGACCTGATTTGGGACGGTTTACCTTCTATTCAAGAACTCTTCTCGTGGTGGAATCGTAAAACAAGGGTTTCTCTTTTGAAACCAATATGGGTGGCTGCATTTTTATTCATTCCTCGTCAGATTTTGTTGGAACGAAATAATAGACTTTTTAATAAGGGAAGTAGGGATGTTGGCATGGTTAGTAGAGCTATTCTCTGTAATATTCAGGAATTTTCTTTACCGGTCCCAATTCAGGCTAGATCGCTTCAGGAGATACTACTATCAAACTCTATGAGTTTGGTGATAGGGGCGCAGTCTCTCATTCTATAACTGAGTATATATGGAGGAAACTGCCATTGAGGTATGTGAAGATCAACATTGATGGTTGCTCCTTAGGGAATCCTTGGCAATCAGGAGTAGGACGTGTGTTTCGGGATCATCAAGCTGTCCTCTCCGATGTTTTGTTTCATTGAAGGTATTGCATTGAACTACTAGGGAGAATTTGTGGCCTTTTTCGAAGCGATTAATTCCAAACAACTCAACCTATCTCTGCTATTTGTGGAAAGTGACTCACAATTGGTTGCTAGATGCATCAACAATGATTTGATGCTCTGGTGAATTACATAGAGATGGTTGTCATATAAGGGATATTTAAACAATATTTCTTGGAAGATTACACACTGCTGCTTCTGTGAAGTTAACATGGTGGCTTAAAGAGCACGTTTCGTTTTTGAATTTGAATCTCTATATTTGTATTGGCTCTCATTGATTTTATAAGAGGAGGACATTACACATATATGGGGTTGTTACAAGAAATCAAGGATAAGATATATGGTTGTTGTGACAATGTATATACAATCCTTGAGCGGATAAGGGTTGAGGTTGTTGTGTGCAACTGAAGTTCTTAAGAGACCTAGTCAACCTTGAGAATCAGTCAAAGTAGGAATTCTGTTATCATCCCCTCTCAAACTGATGATGGTGGTAACCATAGCATTTTGTCTCGATGATGTTGAAATAAGTCCGATGGTAGTCCCTTTGTGAAGATATCTGATATTTGGTTGGTTGAGCGAACCTGGATCTTGTTGTTAATGACCAAATCACGAATGAAGTGATAGTCAACTTCAATACGTTTGGTTGTGGCATGAAGAACTAGATTTTCCACCATATATGTTGCTAATACATTGTCACAGTATATAACCATTGAATGGTCCACTTTGAACTTTAGGTCAGCCAAGAGATAGGAGAGCCATTGTATTTCTGATACAGTAACAACCAATGCTTTGTATTCTGCTTCTGAGCTTGATCGAGATATCGTTGGTTGTTTCTTGGATCCCCAAGAGATGAGATTAGGGCCAATGTATGTACAGAAACCCATGGTAGAGCGGCGTGTAACTGGTAGCCTACCCAATCAGCATTAGAGAATGCAAGCACAAGTTTGAGAGGTTTTGGTTTGAATGATATTCCTGCACCCACATTGTGCTTGATATAACGCAGGATTCTCTTAACCGCCTATAGATGATCAGAAGTTGAGGAGTGCATGTGTTGGCACACTTGACTGACTGCATAAGTGATGTCAGGATGTGTCATAGTTAGGTATTGCAGAGCCCCAACAATCTATCTATACTCATGGGGGTTAAGAAGTGGTTCACCATATTTTGAAGATAGTTTGGAACCAATTGCAACAGGGGTGGTACATGGTTTGCATCCATTCATGCCCGTTCTTTGTAAAAGTTCAACAGCATATTTGGCCTGGGAAAGAACAAGAGTTGTTGAAGAGCTGTGGACTTCTATTCCCAAGAAATAATGTAAGTCTCCTAGATCATTCATTGCAAATTCTTTGCCAAGATTGCGAATGACTGAGTCTGTTAGGATAGCGTTATCTCCTGTAATTATAATGTTATCGACATATAAAAGTAGAATTATCAAACCTTTGGGTGAGTGGAATGTAAACATAGAGGTATTAGCCACTCTCTATTTAAACCTTGTTTGAAGGAGATAGCCACTGAACCTATTGAACCAGGTCCAGGGTGCTTGTCGAAAACTATAAGTGCTTTGTGCAATTTACAAACATATGATGGCCTTGTTTGATCAATAAATCCAAGGGTTGTTGCATGAATACCTCTTCTTGTAGTTGTCCATGTAGAAATGCATTCTTGACACCAAGCTGCCGTATATGCCATCTGCATGAAACTACAATAGGAAGCACCATACGAATTGTTGCTCGTTTCACAACTGGAGTAATCTGATGTGGTTATGGTGGTAGTAAGTTGTTGAGAGGTATTTTAATGTAGTGAGGGTGAGAGAGGTAGGATTACCGTGGTGGAGGGTGGTGTTTGTGAGGGTTGGGTTGGTTGGTTTTGAGAAAACGGGAAGCATGTTTCTCCAAATGTTACATGGCATGATATAAAAATCCTTTTTGTGGGTTAATGAAGACACTTGTATCCTTTGTGATGGAGACTATAGCCAAAGAATATGCATGGAAATGATTTTGTGGTCAGTTTGTTCTCTCGGTATGGACCTAGATAAGTGAAGCATTGACAACCAAAGGCCTGCATAAAGTTGTAATTTTGCGTGGTTCCAAATAAGACTTCATGTGGTGATTGATGCTGCAAAATCGGAGTAGGCAACCGATTGATAATGTATATAGCTGCATTGAATGCTTCAAGCCAATACTTTGGAGGCAAATGAGTTTGAAATAAAAGTTAAAGTCCCATCTCAATGACATTCCAATGCTTACGCTCAGCTATACCATTTTATTGCTGAGTGTGAGGGCATGAAATGCGAGACACAATACCTGATTGATTAAGAAATTGTTTGAAGGTTCCCACTGTGAGTTCAAGTGCACCATCACTTTAAAAACATTTGACTGAGTGAGAGAGTACATTTTCAGCCATTGCTTTGAAGTGCCTGAAACAATGAACAACGTCTAACTTTGAAACAAGAGGGTATCTGTCACACCTCGTTCCATACAGAATCGGACTAGTGACCTAGTTAACACCTGCCAGGATCATCTAATACAGTAATCACAGCACAGCATATACACACACTAAGTCAAGAAATTTATGTATTTCAGCGGAAGTCTTACATATACATACCTATAAATACCTCAATACTCTAGATACCCAAATTGTATTACATAATACATTTACATGTAAGCCCGTAGGCTTGATATAATCACAAGAAATACAATTTAAGCATTTAGAACACAAAAGGGTAACATTTACAAAATAATAAAAAAGAATACCTATATGGTATCAATGTTACTGACTCGCAATATAGTTATCGGATGGGCACTCAACCCCGTGTTCGAGATCTTTAGGGACCCATCAGTCCTCGATTAAAAACTCCATGGTGGATCCCGGCTCTAGCTCTTCGGTCGGATAACCTGTAAGATCATCTTAAAAGTGGTGCACACGTGGGATGAGCTCACTAGCCCAGTAAGTGAAAAGAAAGACCAAACAAGTATGAACAATACAAATGAACTTACATGCGTGCAGTTCATTTTATTATCTTAGTCCACCTAGATAACAATTTTAAGTCATAGGTCATGTGCTACTCACAATTACAGTGCACGTATGCTCCAAGTATGCTTTGCGAACCCCATCCCACAATACGTCCATAGGGTTGCCGGATAAGGCCAGTCGTAGGTACCGAAAAATTAAAGTGCCGACCCACAGCAACATTAAAGTAAATGCTAACCCACAGTGACATTAAAGTAAATTTTCGATCCACGACGACATTAAATTAAAAGCAGTATGATTGGCCCTCTTGTTATACCACCAAAGTTTCCGATAGTCCTAATGATCAGTCGGGCGTACTTCTAACCACCACCGTTAGTTCACAATCTCAGGCTTCCCCCCAGTGATATATCCAACACCTAAATCCCTACTGGGAAGGGTTGTAGCATAGGGATATGGCATTCCTAATCACATGCTCATATGTGAGAAAGTACAACTGCATAGTGCCATCGCATCCCATTCCACAGGCCATCAATGCATTCTTTTCCAAGCCGACTATGGCATCTAGTCTAGCTAGCATCATATTCAATAATTAAAGTCATCCATCTCATATCACAATCAAGAATAGGCATTTAACAATTAAAGGTATCAACATGTCTAATTATAATTGAATTTCATAATACACACGTCAATGCATGCAATGGCACTCCTGGATGACTAGTCTACACAATAATAATATGATGACAAAGCTAGTCTACAACCAGAATGACATGATGTAATGTCCTCTTTCCACTTATCTAGTTGTGTATGAAGATCATCCTTGATATGAGGAAGATCCAGCGTGCGATAACTCGAGTTCCTAGAACAACCTATCATAAAATAGTTAGATTTAGTACGTCTCACTTTAGGTCATAACCAATGAGGTATGATGATCCCAATGTATTTAGAATCACAAGAGAATGTTACCCGAGGAATTTGGGCCCAAACGAGACCCGAGAAGTCTGATTGGTGGGTCAACCGGTGGGTAAGGCACCCACCAGTCCTTACTCTCCGCTCAACCCAAGGACTCTGCCTAGACCTGCGGGTCAGGAGCGACGGGCCAGGTCACCCACTGGTCTTGGCTGTCTATCGGACCAACAACTCTGATTGGACAGGCAGGCCAGGAGCGACGGGCCAAGCCTACCACCGGTGTTGCTCGTCTGTCGAGCTAGCAGCCTATCTAGGACAAGCGAGCGCTGGATTAGAGGGCCCGATCATTCCTAGGCACCCACTAATCAGAACCGGGATTTTTGATGTTCTCTTCCATTCTTCATCCCACCTTTGGAAAACTACCACGGGTCGATTCGACCCATTTTTCATAAATCTAAGGCTCCAAATCATGATTCCAACCTAGATCTAAGGTTGATCCAAAGTCTTAAGCAGTGATCTTACCTCTTTGCTCTAGAACACCTCAAAACCTCAATTCCTTCTCTTTAGCTCAAGAGATCAACAAATGCTTCACAAATCTAGAAAGTCTTCCTCTAAATCTTTCATAAACAACATATAGAACCTTTATTAAACATTATATTCACATTCTCAAGAGTGATAACTGTTGTTTTATGGTTGTCCTTGTTGGCAACTCGGCCATGTGGTGGTGATGACGTGGCTAGTTTGGGTGACGTGGATGAAAATGATGACATGGCAGTGTCCAGTGTCACCGATGAGATAATAGAGTAGCTTGGTATGCATGGAGTGATTTAATACATCATTAATAGGTGGTGCGGGTTTCTGGGTCAAAACTGGCAAAATTGGCCTATTTACGATCGAGGGCATTTTTTATAGTAAAAATGACATTTTTGGAAGATCGGTTCTTCATGAAAAAAATAGATTGTAATTTACCTAGTCCAGTGCATTTGATTTCGTCACATTCCGATACCGTATGAAGAAGTTACGGCATTTGTGGTAGTCGAGGGTAGTTTCGGCATTGAAGATGTTTTTTTTAAAGGAAGTGTTCTACATGTAACAATACGACAAAAATACAATCTTTCCAACGGTTCTGATTTCATCGCATTCCTATTCCGTATGAGAAAGATACGTCATTGGAAAATTGTAGGGGCATTTTTGTCTTTTTACATGGATGATTCAGATGATTGAGTCTTCTGAAAAGTCGTAGAGCATCTAGTTAGGATTCCAACGCACTTCGTTTCATCTCGATCGGATATCGTATGAAAAAGTTATAAGTGTTTCCGTAAAGTCGGTTCGAAAATCCAAACTGAAAATCCATCAGTTGCTCTCGGTGTTCGGTGGATTTTTTGGAATTTATTTTTGAAATTCGAGGGTCTTTTGTGTAATTTAAAGATTTTGAAGGTCTGAGTTGAAAGGGGTCTTTAAGCACTGAAACATATGGAGGCAGGGGCTTGATTGTAGTAAAGAGGAGTAAAGGGAAGTGAAATTGATGGTCAAGATTCGACCACGTAGGCTTGATGCCCATCTAAAGGCTGCTGAGATTTTGGTGTGATATGGATGAGATAGATGCTTGCGCGTGGGATTTGATTGGTTAGATGCATAATTCTTGATGCACTGGCGCTACACTATATCAAGATATGTTATTGTGTTTCGCGCGTGTATAGAAGGTATAAAAAGGATTCCGATCTTAATGATCTCATGAAATCTGATTAAAGCCATCATGGAAGATTCGGATCCAACGATCAATATGCATTTTCACTTTTGTGAGTGGGAGACAAGCTCCCTTAAAATCCGGAAAAGCAACCAATCATATATCGACAACACTTCTGACGATGTCAGCGCCTACGTCATGATGACGTCATCGAGATTCAAATCTAACGGTTTGGATCTGTTGTCCGTTGGTTTAATCGGACGGCTTGGATTATAAGATCTTTTATATGAGATCTACGGTCAGATTTCGCCCCTGTTGCGCGCGCCGCCAGTGTAGCCTACGCCACCCGTACGAAGATTCCATTTCAGGCTATCTCATTGCTCCAACTTCAAAAGGTCATATCTCCCTCATTTTAAGTCGGATTTGGGTGAACCAAGTTGCAGCTTCTTCGTTTTTTCAAGCCCTACACCATGGAAGCAAGAAAAATGGGTTTTGAGTGAAAGAAGGCTACGGTTTTGGTAGGAGAAGCTTCCCCCTCTTTGTTGGTCCTTGAATGAACATACATTCTTGATGATAAATGTTCTTAGGCCATTAAAGGAGGTAAAAGAGGTGGTTGAAGTGTGTTAATGGTACATTAACTCAAAGCCAAGGAAGAAGAGAAGAAAGCAAGGATGTGTTTGCTTTGAAGAGCAAGAAGCCAAGGAGAGAGAAGGTGTGAGCACCAAACTTGTCAGTACAAGTTTCCAGTCATCCCAGGCAATCGGTTGTGAGATTCTCTAACCTTGGATTTTACATTACATGTATGTATGTATGTTAGGGTTATGTATGTATAGGGTTAGTTGTGGATGAATGTATACATGCTAGGTTAGTTGTGGATGAACTGTAAGCATGCTAGCTAGTTGTGGATGCATATGCTAGGCAGAGCTTGACTGTAGGGCATTGATATAAGCCCAATTTAATTGTATTATTTATTGTGTGCTTAGTGGGTGCTAAGCACCGGGAGTGGGCGCTCCCATG
Source organism: Macadamia integrifolia (assembly GCF_013358625.1). NCBI lineage: Eukaryota > Viridiplantae > Streptophyta > Magnoliopsida > Proteales > Proteaceae > Macadamia > Macadamia integrifolia. The sequence goes on from NW_024868999.1 coordinate 7,672, forward strand.
TAGTGGGTGCTACACATTGTATCGGCACTACGAGTGCCATCTCAGCTTCGGCTTGAGAAAATTGGGTGTGGGTGCTCCCGACTGTGGGTGCAGTCAAAAGTAGTGTATTGAGTAGGTACGAAGCCTTTACAGGCACTACTCCGGGGATGTAGGCAAATTGCCGAACCTCGTAAAAACCCCGTGTTGTGGGTGCTTGTTGTTTGCATTTGATATTGAAGTGCGTGGAATGTGGAATGGGTGTGCATACTTGGAAGTGCCTATGAGAGGCTGAGTGTGCATACGACTGTGTGCAAACAGGGACAGCTATATCAGTTTTTTCTTGGTCAGACATCGGACAGGTTTTTAGGTATCAGAATTGAACTCACTGATTCACCCCCCCTCTCAGTGACTGCCGGGTTACAACAATTGGTATCAGAGCCGATACTCAGTGATAGTTTGATCAACAACTGAGTGATCCAGAGGCAGCGGCAGTGACAGTATGGCAAGTGAAGGTTATTCAGGACATGCACCAAAGTTTGATGGATCTGATTTTATCTTGTGGAAGAGGAGAATGCAGTCGTACCTAGGTTCACTAGGTTATGATGTTTGGGTATCAGTTCTGAATGGATACACAGAGCCTGAAGGAGGTCCGGTTGACAGTGAAGCTAAAAAGGCTTATTGTTACAATCAGAAGGCTGTGAATGCAATATTCTCAGCATTGGATAAAAGTGTGATGGCTAAGGTAATGGATTGTGACTCAGCCAAGGATATCTGGGGAAGACTGAAGAACATTTATGAAGGAGATGAAAAGATAAGGAAAGCAAAGCTTCAGACCTTCAGAGGCCAGTTTGAAAGTCTACTAATGCAAGAAGGAGAAAATATTGACACCTATATGACCAGGGTAAATGAAGTGGTCAACTCTATTAGGGGTCTGGGAGCCAATCTAGAAGATTCAGTTGTTTGTCAAAAGATCCTGAGATCTTTGTTGCCCAAGTATGACTCCAAGGTGTCAGCTATTGAAGAGGCAAAGGACCTAGACACTATCACTCTTGATCAAGTGCATGGCACTTTCACAGCTCTTGAAATGAGATGGAAAAAGGGCAAGTCCACTGACAAACAAGCTGCTTTCAAGGCAATGAAAAACTTAAAAATTAATGAGAAGAAGAAGAAGCAGTCTGTGGAGGATACTGATGAGAGTGAAGATGAGGTTACAGCTCATTTCACCAGAAAGTTGAAAAGGGGAACAGGAAAATATAAAGACAAGTTGTCTTTCAAATGCTTCAACTGTGGAAGGGTTGGACATTTTGCAGCCAAGTGTCCTAACCAAGGAAAAATAGAAAGTGATGAAGATGAAAGTGAAAAGAAAATTCATTTCAAGGGAAAGAAGAAATTCTTCTCAAACAGATACAAGAAAGGCAAGGACAAGAAGAAAAGTTTGGTTTCTAAGAAATGAAGTGACACATCTGATGAAGAGTCTGAAGAATCATTTAATGATAAAGATGATGAGGCTATGTTCATGGTCTCAATAGATATGGAAGAAAACAAAGAAGATTCTTCTAATAAGGAAGATTTTACAGAAGAAGAAGAGGAAGATGAAAAATCACATCTAGAGGCTGAACTCACAGTTGCCCTTAAAGAGCTTAAAAGATAAAGGAAGAAGGTGAAAAAGGTCACTCAAGACCTTAAGGGGCAAGAACAATTAGTTCTTGAGTTGAGAGATCAAGCCAATAAGTCAAGGAAGACCTTAGATGATCTTGAGTATCAACTCTCACAGAAGACCATTGACTGCAACACTCTTGAGTTAGAGAAAGTGGCTTTGAAAGCACAACTAGAGGAGCAATATGAGATTCTTGCACAATTTGATGGTTATGCAGATGAACTAGCCTTATTAAAGGCTAAGGTTGAAGAATATGGGAGAACTGAGATTGAGAGAGAAGACTTAGAAAATGAAGATGTTGAAGATGATTCTACTCCAAAAGAACATCCTAGCAGTAAGAAGCTTAATGACATTATCAATGCTCAAAGATCGACTCACATCAAATTTGGGCTTGGATTTGTTGGTGAGTCTTCCAAAAATACCAAGGCAAATGGTAAGGGAACAGTACATAATCCTATCAAAGTCAATGATAGGAATGCTCAAAGAGGAAAGGCACATGTTACTACTGCTGGCAATGTCAAGAGAGCAGTACAAAAAGATAAAGTGCAGACTGGTCCAACTAGAAGAGGAAATCCATCTATATTCCATAAGACTAACCATGCTAGACAACCACAGTTGGCAAGGCCAAGCAGGAGAGCAGAGAGCTATGGATATAGTCAAGGTCCTCAACAGAGGCCTAGAGCATTTGACAACTTCAGAGCTCCTTACAGATGGTAGATGGAACCTATGATGCAGAGGCACACCTTTCAAGGTTGTTGTTACAAATGCAACACTTTTGGACACAAGATCTCAGATTACAAGTTCAACATTGGTCCAAGGAGTTATGTGGACAGAAATCCTTTTGCACCCCTTATGGAGGAAACAGTTGAATGTTACAGATGCAACAACCTTGGACATATTGCAAGGAATTGTAGAACTGTGTTTCCCCCACAAAGACAGGAGAACAGAGGTAAGCAGAGAGTTTTCAGAAACACAGAAGATGATGAGATGGAGAGACAGTTCTCAAGACAGAAGAAAGCAAAGAAATCTAAATCTGTCAAGAAAGTTTGGGTTAAGAGAGAGAGAGAGTAGAAGATGAAGAAGATGCAGCAGCATTTGTTATTCATAGAGCTTTTAAGGCTCAAGGAGACTCTAATCCATGGATTCTTGATAGTGGTTGCTCAAGCCACATGACAGGAGATAAGGAAAGGTTTGAAAAATTACATGACTTTGAAGGTGGATCCGTAAAGTTTGGCAACAACAATGGTGCCAGAATTACAGGGAAGGGGTCCATAAGTTTGAACCATGGGAAGGTGAAATCCCTTGATGTCTTGTATGTTGAAGGACTCAAACACAATCTTCTCAGCATCAGTAAAATTTGTGACAAAGGGCATGAAGTAACTTTCACTAGTAAAGGGTGTGAGATAAGAAGATCAAGCAGTGGAAAGGTTGTAGCTACTGGACAGAGAACTTCAGGGAATTTGTACACCTTGACAGAGTTAGAGAAAGATTCTTGCATGGTCAGCATAGATGAGGAGACATGGTTGTGGCACAGAAGACTTGGGCATATTGGTTTCAAGAACCTTGCCAAGATTTCTTCGAAGAAGGCAGTGAGAGATGTTCCTAAGTTGAAGAAGCTCTCCAATCCTATATGTGCATCTTGTCAAAAGGGAAAGCAAACCAGAATCTCCTACAAGTCTAAGGAGTATTATTCCAGTTCTCCATTGCAGTTGATTCACACAGACCTATGTGGTCCTATGAGGACACCTAGCACCTCAGGAGAGAGATACATCATGTTGTTTGTTGATGATCATTCAAGAATGGTGTGGGTGATGTTCTTGAAACATAAGTCAGAGGCTTTAGAAAGATTTAAGATCTTTAAGAAGCAAGTTGAGAATCAGACAGGGAAGAAGATAAAGTGTCTGAGATCTGACAGAGGAGGTGAGTACAGTTGGGATGATTTTGAAGAATACTGCTATGAGCATGGTATCAGGAAACAAACTTCAGCTCCAAGAACACCCCAACAGAATGGTGTTGCAGAGAGAAAGAATAGAACAGTGCAAGACATGGCTAGAACAATGTTGGCAGAGAATGACATGGGTAAAAAGTTCTGGAAGGAGGCAGTTCTAACTGCAGTGTACATCCATAACAGATGTATGTTGAGACCTTATGAAAGCAAGACTCCATATGAAATCTGGTTTGGAAGAAGGGCTACAGCAAGACACTTCAAGGTCTTTGGTAGCAAGTGTTATATCAAGAACACAACCCAAGATTTGGGTAAGTTTGATGATAGGGCTGATGAAGGTATATTTTTAGGTTATTCTACTTCAAGTAAGGCCTATAGATGCTATAACAACAGACTTGGAAAAATTGTAGAGAGTGCTGATGTCACAGTTGATGAAAAAAGGGATATTCCTTCAGGCTCAGGAAATGAACTTCCAGAATTTGAAGATCTTGATGATGAGAATGACCTGGTTGATAGTAGACTCAAAAGCAAAGATGAGGTTGATGTTGAACAGGATGAGGTAGATTCAGATGAGCAGAGGAGACACAACAGAGTTGATCAACAGAAAACAGATGAGTTAATCATTAGTGACCCCACTGTAGGTGTTCAGACTAGAAGAATGAAGACCAACACATACTCTCTTCTTTCGAAGATTGAACCAAAAACTGTTGATGAGGCAAGCAATGATGAGAGTTGGATGAAGGCCATGAATGAAGAACTTGATCAGATAGAGAGGAATCACACTTGGGATCTAGTCCCTAGGCCAGTTGACAAGAATGTGATTGGTACTAAATGGGTTTTCAAAAATAAACTCAATGAAGATGGTCAAGTGGTGAGGAACAAAGCAAGACTTGTATGCAAAGGGTATGCTCAAGTGGAAGGCATTGATTTTGAGGAAACTTTTGCTCCAGTGGCAAGACTTGAGGCTATCAGAATGTTCTTGGCTTTGTCAGTGTACAAGGGGCTCAAGGTCTATCAGATGGATGTCAAATCAGCTTTTCTAAATGGAAACTTGGAAGAGGAGGTTTACATAGAGCAGCCTGATGGGTTTCAGCTGAGTGAGGACCCCACTCTTGTGTGCAGATTGAAGAAGGCATTGTATGGTTTGAAACAAGCTCCAAGGGCATGGTACTCCAGATTGGACTCTTACTTGTGCAAGTTGGGTTTCAAGAAAGGCTTAGTGGACAGTAATCTCTACATCAGAACTGAAGAAAGCAGTCAGCTTGTGGTGGTTGTGTATGTAGATGATATCATCTTTGGGGGTCACAAAGATGAGTTGTGCAAAGATTTTGCAATGAGGATGCAAGATGAGTTTGAAATGTCCATGTTGGGTGAACTATCATTCTTCTTGGGTTTGCAGATCAATCAAAAGAAAGAAGGTATCTTCATATCTCAGTCCAAATATGTGAGGGAGATGTTAAAGAGATTCACCATGGAGGATTGCAAGCCAGTTAGTACACCTATGATGACTGGGTGTAAGTTGAGCAAGGAAGATGACTCTCCATCAGTTGACCACACCTCGTATAGGTCAATGATTGGTAGCCTATTATATCTGACAGCTAGTAGGCCTGACATCTTACAAGCTGTGTGCATGGTAGCCAGATTTCAAGCAGGACCAAAAGAGACACATGTGGCAGCAGTGAAGAGAATTTTCAGATATCTGAAAGGGACTAGTGAGTTTGGGTTATGGTATCCGAAAGTTAAGAGCTTTAGTTTGTCAGTTTTTCAGATGCAGATTGGGCCGGATGTGTAGATGACAGGAAGAGCACCAGTGGTGGTGCATTCTATTTGGGGAGCAGCTTGGTGGCATGGCATAGTAAGAAGCAAGAGTCAGTCTCTCTTTCAACTGCAGAGGCAGAATACATTGCAGCTACATCTTGTTGTACACAAGTGTTGTGGATGAAGCAGATGTTGAAGGATTTGAGTGTGGAGGTTGAGCAGGCAGTGCCACTATATTGTGACAATACTAGTGCTATCAATATCTCCAAGAACCCGGTGATGCATTCTAGAACGAAGCACATTGCTATCCGGTATCATTTCTTAAGAGACAAGGTGATGGAAGGTGAAGTAAGGATGGAGTTTGTTCCCACAGCAGAGCAGGTGGCTGATATCTTCACTAAACCGCTTCCCAAAGATCAGTTTGAGTTCCTCAGACAGAAGCTGGGAGTGGTGGTTCTTCCAAAGCACCAGTAGCATTGGGAGAGGGGGAGCAAGTTGCTTGATGTTGCTACCCCCATATTGGACTCAAGGGGAGTCCATCGGTTCCACCCTTTGTACTTGTTGTCAAAGGGGGAGAGAGTTACTCATCGGAACTTTAGAGTGTATTAGTGATGAGGTGGTTGCCAACAACTCCAAAGGGGGAGATTGTTGTTTTATGGTTGTCCTTGTTGGCAACTCGGCCATGTGGCGGTGATGACGTGGTTAGTTTGGGTGACGTGGATGAAAATGATGACATGGCAGTGTCCAGTGTCACCGATGAGATAACAGAGCAGTTTGGTATGCATGGAGTGGTTTAATACATCATTAATAGGTGGTGTGGGTTTCTGGGTCAAAACTGGCAAAATTGGCCTATTTACGATCAAGGGCATTTTCGGCAGTGAAAATGACATTTTTGGAAGATCGGTTCTTCATGAAAAAGATGGATTGTAATTTACCTAGTCCAGTGCATTTGATTTCGTCACATTCCGATACCGTATGAAGAAGTTACGGCATTTGTGGTAGTCGAGGGCAGTTTCAGCATTGAAGATGAATTTTTTAAAGGAAGCGTTATACATGTAACAATACGAAAAAAATACAATCTTTCCAACGGTTCTAATTTCATTGCATTCCGATTCCGTATGAGAAAGATACGTCATTGGAAAGGTGTAGGGGCATTTTGGTCTTTTTACATGGATGATTCAGATGATTGAGTCTTCTGAAAAGTCGTAGAGCATCCAGTTACGATTCCAACGCACTTCGTTTCATCTCGATCGGATATCGTATGAAAAAGTTATAAGTGTTTCCGTAAAGTCGGTTCGAAAATCCAAACCGAAAATCCATCAGTTGCTCTCGGTGTTGGGTGGATTTTTCGGAATTTATTTTTGAAATTCGAGGGGCTTTTGTGTAATTTAAAGATTTTGAAGGTCTGAGTTGCAAGGGGTCTTTAAGCACTGAAACATATGGAGGCAGGGGCTTGATTGTAATAAAGAGGAGTAAAGGGAAGTGAAATGGACGGCCAAGATTCGACCACGTAGGCTTGATGCCCATCCAAAGGCTGCTGAGATTTTGGTGTGATATGGACGAGATAGATGCTTGCGCATGGGATTTGATTGGTTAGATGCATAATTCTTGATGCACTGGCGCTACACTATATCAAGGTATATTATTGTGTTTCGCGCATGTATAGAAGGTATAAAAAGGATTATGATCTTAATGATCTCATGAAATCTGATTAAAGCCATCATGGAAGATTCGGATCCAACGGTCAATATGCATTTTCACTTTTGTGAGTGGGAGACAAGCTCCCTTAAAATCCGGAAACGCATCCAATCATAGATCGACAACACTTCTGACGATGTCAGCGCCTACGTCATGATGATGTCATCGAGATTCAAATCTAACGGTTTGGATCTGTTGTCCGTTGGTTTAATCGGACGGCTTGGATTATGAGATCTTTTATATGAGATCTACGGTCAGATTTCGCCGCTGTTGCGCGCACCGCCGGTGTAGCCTACACCACCCGTACGAAGATTCCATTTCAGGCTATCTCATTGCTCCAACTTCAAAAGGTCATATCTCCCTCATTTTAAGTCGGATTTGGGTGAACCAAGTTGTAGCTTCTTCGTTTTTTCAAGCCCTACACCATGGAAGCAAGAAAAATGGTTTTTGAGTGAAAGAAGGCTACGGTTTGGGTAGGAGAAACTTCCCCCTCTTTGTTGGTCCTTGAATGAACATGCATTCTTGATGATAAATGTTCTTAGGCCATTAAAGGAGATAAAAGAGGTGGTTGAAGTGTGTTAATGGTATATTAACTCAAAGCCAAGGAAGAAGAGAAGAAAGCAAGGATGTGTTTGCTTTGAAGAGCAAGAATTCAAGGAGAGAGAAGGTGTGAGCACCAAACTTGTCAGTACAAGTTTCCAGTCATCCCAGGCAATCGGTTGTGAGATTTTCTAACCTGTGATTTTACATTACATGTATGTATGTATGTTAGGGTTAGTTGTGGATGAATGTATACATGCTAGGTTAGTTGTGGATGAACTGTAAGCATGCTAGCTAGTTGTGGATGCATATGCTGGGCAGAGCTTGACTGTAGGGCATTGATATAAGCCCAATTTAATTGTATTATTTATTGTGTGCTTAGTGGGTGCTAAGCACCGGGAGTGGGTGCTCCCGTGTAATGGGTGCTACACATTGTATGGGCACTACGAGTGCCATCTCAGCTTCGGCTTGAGAAAATTGGGTGTGGGTGCTCCCGACTGTGGGTGCAGTCAAAAGTAGTGTATTGAGTAGGTACGAAGCCTTTACAGGCACTACTCCGGGGATGTAGGCAAATTGCCGAACCTCGTAAAAACCCTGTGTTGTGGGTGCTTATTGTTTGCATTTTATATTGAAGTGCGTGGAATGTGGAATGGGTGTGCATACTTGGAAGTGCCTATGAGAGGCTGAGTGTGCATACGACTATGTGCAAATAGGGACAGGTATATCAGGTTTTTCTTGGCCAGACATCAGACAGGTTTTTGGGGATCAGAATTGGACTCACTGATTCACCCCCTCTCAATGACTGCCGGGTTACAACAATCAAGTGAATCGGTTCTTCTATAAGTAAGCATAAAATCCTTAGTGCCCTGCAAATATCTCATGACTTTCTTAGTAGCGACCCAATGCGCTTCACCAGGGTTGCTCAAATATCTCCCAAGTACACTAACAACATAGGCAATGTCAGGCCGTGTACAAACTTGAGTATACATCAAACTACCAACAACAGATGCATAAGGTATGTTCTTCATCTGATTGCACTCTAATTCTGTCTGTGGACATTGAGACTTGCCAAATTTGTCCCCTTTTACAACTGGAGCCTTACTAGGGGAACATGCTAACATAGTAAACCTTTTTAATATCCTCTCAATGTAACCTTTCTGAGACAAGCAAGAACGCCACAAGACTTATCACGATGAATCTCAATACCCAAAACATAAGAGGTCTCACCAAGATCCTTCATATCAAAATGATTTGATAATAATCGTTTTGTCTCATGCAAAAGATCAACATTATTGCTGGCAAGAAGAATATCATCAACATAAAGCACAAGGAAAATGAACTTACTCCCACTGATCTTCAGATAAATACACTAGTTCACAAGATTTTCTTTGAAACCACAAGAAGTGATAACTTCATCGAACTTAAGATACCACTGTCTAGATGCCTGTTTCAAACCATAAATAGATTTCTTAAGTTTGCACATAAGATGCTCTGTATCAGCTTGCCTGAAGCCAAGGGGTTGTTGCATGTAAACATCCTCTTCAAGATCTCCATTTAGGAAAGTTGTTTTGACATCCATCTGATGAAGTTCCAAATCAAAATGTGCAACTAAAGCCATGATGATTCTGAAAGAATCTTTTGTCGAGACTGGTGAGAATGTTTCCTTGTAATCTATGCCCTCTCTCTAGCTGAATCCTTTTGCTACAAGTCTGGCCTTGTAACGCTCAATTTCACCTTTAGAGTTCCGTTTGGTCTTGAAAATCCATTTACAACCAATCGGTCTGCATCCTTTTGGTAATTCAACCAAATTCCAAACATCATTAACAGACATAGAATTCAATTCATCTTGCATGGCAAACATCCACATTGATGAATTGGGATCATTGGCAGCCTGGTCAAAACTGATTGGATCTGAATCCAAAGTAATATCAAACTCATGTTCTTGTAAATAAACAACATAGTCATCAGATATGGCAGGCCTACGAGTTCTCTCTGATTTCCTCAAGGGAACATCAGCAACAATATGGTCCTGAATCTCATCAACAACAGGGGGTGCAGGCTCAACCACTATAGGTTGCACAGGTTCGTGAGTGGGGACATTCTCTTGTTCAATGTGAGGCTGTAATACAGTAGACGGCAGTGTCACAGGCATAGGTACAAGAACACGTTCCTCCTCAAAAACAAAGTTACGTGGTTGAGCAGACTGAAAATCTAAATCATCCTCAAAGAAAACTGCCCGATTTGATTCCACTACTCTAGTAGAATATGTAGGACAATAGAATCTATATCCTCTTGATCTTTCAGAATAACCGATAAAATGACCACTAATGGTCCTTGGATCAACTTCCTCATCTGAGGATTGTAAGGTCTCACCTCTGCAGCACATCCCCATATATGAAAATGAGATAAATTTGACTTCTTACCAGTCCACAATTCATAGGGAGTTCTGGGAACAGACTTGCTAGGCACTTTATTCAAAATATATACTGTTGTTTTCAAAGCATCACCCCATAAGAAATCAGGTAAAGTTGAATTACTTATCATGCTTCTCACCATATCCATAAGGGTATGGTTTCTCCTTTCAGCCACCCCATTCTGCTCAGGTGAACCAGGCATAGTGTACTGAGCGTCAATACCACATTCTTGTAAGAATCTGGCAAATGGTCCAGGGTTACGCCCAGTTTCATCATATCTACCATAAAACTCTCCACCTCGATCAGATCTCACACTTTTTATCTTCTTTTCCCTTTTAAGTTCTACCTCTGCTTTAAAAACTTTGAAAGCATCTAAGGATTCAGATTTTTCTTGAATAAGGTAAATAAAACCAAAACGGGAAAAATCATCTATGAAAGTAATAAAATATCTGTATCCACCCATGGTAGTAGGAGTGAATGGACCACAAATATCAGTATGAATCAGCTCCAATGCTTCATCCTTCCTGGTTGCACCTTTCTTTTTAGCTCTAGTGTGTTTCCCCTTAATGCAATCAATACAAATTCCAAAATCTGAAAAATCCAATTGAGGAAGTGTACCATCCTTAATCAATCGTTCTATCCTCTGTTTAGAAATATGTCCTAAACGTTTATGCCACAACATAGAAGAATTTTCATCCAATCTAGCACGTTTAGGATTTGTAACCACATAATTTATAACAGAAGAAGTGTTGGCATATTTGGAAGAACTAATATCCAAATCAAATTTATAAAGACCATCATATAACAAGGCAGATCCAACCATAAGAGAACCAGAATAGAGAGTAAGTTTTCCATTGCCAATATTAAAAGTGTAACCACAACTGTCAAGTTTAGATACCGAAACAAGTTTTCGTCTAAACGATGGTACATAAACCACATCATTCAAATTCAAAACAAAACCAGTGGATAAAAGTAATCTAACTACTCCTATAAATTCAACTTTGGTCTTCTCTCCATTTCCCATGTAAATCATCATCTCTCCCTCACTTGGTTTCCTCCTGCTTCTTAATTCCTGCAAACAATTAGTGATGTGAATAGTTGCTCCAGTATCAATCCACCACGAATCAGGGGAAACATCTACAAGATTGGATTCAAGACACACTAGAGCTAAAGATGTACCTTTCTTTTCAAGCCATTTCTTATAGCCATAGCAATCTGTCTTCATATGTCCATCCTTTTTGCAGAAGAAACACTTTCCCTTAAAAGCCTTAGTCTTTGGTTTCAGATTCTGATCGGTTTTCTGTTCTATTTTTCCTGATTTTTCTTGCTTGTTGCCTTTCCAATTTTTCTTGAATTTCTTCTTACCCCCATTATTGGAAACAAAATAAGCAGAGTTAAATTTTTCCTTCTTCTTTCTTTCCTCTTCCTGTACCAATATGGAAGTCATGTCCTCAAGATTCCACTCCAATTTTTGTGCATTATAGGAGGTCTTAAGAGTATCAAACGATGATGGAAGTGATTGCATAATTTGCCACACAAGGAAAGAATCAGATATCTTCACTTCCATCTCGCCCAATGTGGCAGCATAATTGGTCATTTTCATAATGTGATCACGTACTCCACTTGTGCCATCATATCGAGTGGATGAGAACCACTCTAAATATGTTCCCTTCTCAGCCTTATCAAATTTGGTAAACTTTGTATTAACAGCTGCAAGAAAATCCTTAGCATTTTCTTTCGAATGCACACTTTTCTTAATGGTCTTGTCCATAGTATGCTTCATAACAATCAGGCACAATCTGTTGGACTCCTCCCACTTTTCATAAAGTGCTTTTGCAGTAGCATCACTCTCAGTTGTGGGCTCGGGGGGTTTATCAGTTCTCAGGGCATAATCGAGTCTCATGATTACAAGAGACACAGTAAGAGAGTCTATCCACTCCTCAAAATTGGAACCATTCAGGACTTTGATGGAAGATAATTGGGAAGTCATAGCTGGCAATCATAATTACCAAAATTTTACCAAAACATACAATATGCAATAACCAAAAGCATATCAACATCCCAATAATATAATGAAAACTGACTAATTAGGGCTTATTAATCAGATTTATCCCAATACCAATTTTAACAATTGTATGAAAAACATGAACTGGGAAAAGATCCAGCATCATTGGGGTCACACCTGTGGTGGCAAGATCGCCCAACATGCAGTGAAATCTTTCACATGTAAGGCGAGACGCCAAAAAACAACACCATATTGTAGATTCCGTCACCTGTGGTGGCAAGACAAGAACCTCCAAAATAGTGAAGCTCAAAACGTCACCCTCACACCATCAAGCAAAACCGACCAAACGAAGACTCACCTGTGTTGGCAAGAGCACATCGTTCGCCATATGGTTTTCTTGACTGCAATCCATCTGGATGGTCTATAGTGATTCTGCATCTTTAGGAATTAGCCCACTAAGTGGAAGTCTAATCTCTAAAGTTACGAAAACTCTATAGATCTGGATTGTAACTGTATGCCCATTATATTTTTAATAATTTTCCATCAAAGAATTACTGAATAATAATGTGAAAAACAAAAACACATAAAATTTTAATATATAAAATCATAAGTGTTCCTATTATGACAGATCAGAACAACATCATGGGTTGCATAATAATTCCCTATAGTGACTGAATCCAATAGCACAAGAATTAATATGAAATAACAAAATTATATATTTAATGTGCTAGTGACTAAACCAAATGTCACAAAAAGTAAATCTGTAAATAATTATGCTTTATGGTTCTGTTATGAGTCAACCAATTACAACTTATGACACTTTTTTATGTTATTTTATTTTATTTTTAAAACAACCAAAACACGGTTTCAAATAAAATCGTACTTACCTTTTACTTTTTGTCACTTTTTTATTTATTTATTTATTTATTTATTATTTTTTTAAAACAACCAAAACAGTAAAAGCAATCACACCTTTTACTTTTTGTCACTTTTTTTTTTTTAAACAACCAAAACAGTAAAAGCATATACGTTGCTTTTGTCATTCTTTTTTTTTAAACCAAACCGTAAAAAGCAACACAGTTGCTTTTGTCAATTTTTTTTTTTTAAACCAAACCGTAAAATCAAGTACGGTTGCTTTTTTCATTTTTTTTTTAAACCAAACCGTAAAAAGCAACACGGTTGCTTTTGTCAAAATTTTTTTTTTTAAGATAAAACTTTGTAAGTTTTGTCCTTTAGTAATAATATATTACTTTTCTTATTTCTTCAAAACAAAACGACTCGAGGAGAAAAAATTGATGTTAATTACTGGTGGTACAACCGATCGATTTTTCATGAACAAGGCTCTGATACCATTGATAGAAAACAGATACGGAACGATTCATGAAGATCGATAAGCATGCACGACAAACACTATTTAGGCATACCTGAATCCATGGTTGAAGAATAGGAACTCCTCTATGTCTTCTTGTATGCTCCTTGTACAATACGATCAATGTTGGTCTGGTCTACCCTCTTTCCCTTATGCTTTTTTGATTGTTAGATTCACTTAATGGGTCAGTGATAACTATATATAGGGGTGAGGGTAGGGACCAACCCTGCAATAAAATTAGGGTTTCCTCCCCATTAAGGTCCACACATAGTAATAAATATTTCATACCATTAAGGTGTGCTAATAGAATCCAATATCTCCATAGAGATCACTTACCAATAATATTGAATTCTTTCTGCTTACTCCATCTTTAATCAACACCACTAAACCGGTTTTGGAAACAAATCTTTGACTATGCTAGCCCACCTAATAGGAAATCTTACAATATACACTCCTTAAACCCCAATCTGGTCCTTCATTCAAATCACTCTTTCTTCCAATTGACCAGCTCCTACAACATATTCCTGTCCAATGAGGGACTGCATCTGGTGACAATATAACCTGCAAAATGACTCAGTGTCATTGACAATAGTTTTCTAGAATACAGTTGGACTGCAAATGAGTAGCTCAATTGCATTGACAATGAAACACTCAACGAAATAATTCAATATCTCATAAGAAACTGCAGAACCCAACTCCTATATTGTATCTGTTCTTTATTAAGGAACAAAACAAAAGGTTTTTACTAACTGAGTATGTGTGAGAGTAGCCAACTAGAAAAAAGCTCTAATCTTTGTCTTTTATTGAATGTTAGAAGACATGGCACTTGTTCATATTCCATAGGATGGGAAAAATACCGAAACAAGTGCTACATTAATGTGCTGGCACATTGTTTAAATTCCATAGGGTGGGGAAAATACTGAAGAAGAGATAACATCTGAAAATGACAGATGGATCAACAGATCTATGAGTAGCAAGATGAATCATGATTGAATGTTTTTGTTCACTCATATGAAATTGGTCTATTGAGATCCCAATGATATTCAGGTATGAAAAATCTGATCAGCTTCTAATTCAAGATTCCGATTTGGTTCATGGCTTCATGCAATTCAATTTTTTTTATTTCTTTTTCCTTTTTATTCATACAGAAAGAAGGGTTTTCTGTCTTGGTAATCCACATATCTGTTTCGGCTATTTATATTTATCCTCTGAGAGCAATGCAATATCATTGTAATTTCTGGTCTTGCTGTGCTTTGTGACCTGTAAGATTTTTTTTTCTCCTTATGTGGTTCTAATTGACACAGGAGCAACACACATTGTTTGTTAATGGAATGCAATCCCTAAACACTATTGGGAAAAGATGGAAAAACCGATCTATGTTCATGGTGTTACAGGAACTTTGATTACTTTAAAGTACAAAGCTCATAGTGTTCAAATTTATTTGAATAATATACAATTTATTATTTTCAAAATCCTTTGTTTTCCCTTCAAGCACGGTGAAATACTTTTTTACAAAAGCATCTTCCTTTAACAATTTTACATCATTATATTAAAATAACTTTAAATTCTATTAAGATTACGATACCAATTCTCCCTCGACACTGCTTTTTCATTGAGAAATGTTTTAAACCAAAACCGATTATTAGAACTTTAGAATCCACACACTGGCTGTACCAAGAATTATTTGATATCTTTAGTGACAATCAATTAAAGTTATGGGATAAAAACCCACGATTTTGTCATATTCAACTCGACGATCCACTAAAGAATATTAGAGTAAAACCAATTTTATATTTTGAAGATGATATTAAAGAATTTGATAGTCAATTAAAAGAGTTACAAGAATTCAAATTAATTGAACCATCAACAAGTCCTCGGACCAATCTAGCATTTATCGTATGCACCCATGTTGAACAAGTAAGAAGAAAAGCCCATATGGTAATCAACTAATAGAGACTTAATCAAAACATTATTTTCGATGGATACTTCATCCCCAGAAAAGATGTTCTTATTCATAAGACCAAAATTGCTAAATATTTTAGCTAATTTGACTGTAAATCAGGTTTTTGGTAAATCAAATTGACTGATGAAAGTAAACCACTTATAGCTTTCAATGTCTCATTTAATAAACATTATCAATGGACAGTTATGATATTTAGTCTTAATACAACCCCTCAAATCTTCCAAAGGTGGATAGACTCTATATTTTGAGACTTACCTTTTGTAGTTGTATATATTGATGATATTCTTGCTTTCTCTTCTACTAAGGAAAAACATCAAGATCATCTCAAACAAATCTCTCGACTATTCCAACAACATAGAATAATTTTAAATCCCAAAAAGATTGAATTAGAGAAAACCTCTATCAATTTTCTTATTTCCACAATGAGATTTTCATATTTGATTAATCATGTAGTAGACATCGTTGGGGAGTCATTGATGTCTATGAAATTCAGTGATTTTGAATTCAGAGACTTCTGTAGGCTCTTTTGGTAAGAGATTCTGAAGTCTTATGTCATTTTGCATCTGAGTCACTTGTAGGTAAGTGAGAGGGTTTCATAGGGGTTTTGTGCCCATTGAATTTGGGAGTATGGAGTTTGAGATAATGGAGTTTGTGTCTATTGAATTTGGGATAGTGGAGTCCATTAAGACATTCCTGGTGTATGAGAGCATTGAAATGGTCTGCTTAGGGTAAGTGAAGCTTGTGGTAGATCAATCTTCTTAGTAAGGTGTGTATATAATGTTGAAGATTTTTTCCCCAAGGGCTTTTGTGCCGTTGGTTTGCTGAAAGATTCCTTTGCAGTAGGTCTGCTTGAGGATTCTTTTGCCTTGCCTTTTCCTTTGATGGTTGTCCATCCATCATTGCTTTGTTGTTTATCCATTCTCTACTGAGATAATCTGCAACAAAATTTCTTGAGCTGTCAATATATTCTACGTCAAATTTGTATTGAATAATTTCATTATACCAATTAATTCTTCTGGCATTTTCTTCACATTTTTTGGATTTTAAAAAGTCGCGAACTGCCTGATTATCGGTCCGTATTAAAAATTGTTTTTCTAGTATAAGAAATATTTTGAATTTTTGTAATAAAAAAAGAAGAGCTAAAAGTTCTTTTTCAAATATAATATAACGTATTTGTGTATACGTGAATTTTCCTAAATTATACCCACAAACTTGTTCATCTGTTGGATTTTTCAGGGGTCGAGCTTTTAGTACTACTCCCTAATGCTCGTTGGAAGCATCCGTTTCGAGGAAAAGGAAATCACCAGGAGCAGGGAAATATATTGGAGGAAGGTGTGTTAGCTTCTGCTTTATTTGCTGGACGATCTGTGTGTCAGAATCAGTCCATGTCCATTCATTATCTTTATATAATTTTTTCAATAATGGTCCTTTTTTTTTTCTATAGTTGAGAATTCCAATAACTGTTGTAAGTGTTTTCTTATCATATAGTCTATCAGATTTTATTTTATTTTTTCTAAAATATGATCTTGTAATTGTAACCCATTCTGAGTTAGAATGAGTCTACGAAAATTCATAGAGGTTTTCTCTAATTCAATCTTTTTAAGATTTAAAATTATTCTATGTTGTTGGAATAGTTGAGAGATTTGTTTGAGATGATCTTGATGTTCTTCCTTAGTAGAAGAGAAAACAAGAATATCATCAATATATACAGCTACAAAAGGTAAGTCTCAAAATATAGAGTCCATCCACCTTTGGAAGATTTGAGGGGTTGTATTAAGACTAAATAGCATAACTGTCCATTGATAATGTTTATTAAATGAGACACTGAAAGTTATAAGTGGTTTACTTTCATCAGTCAATTTGATTTACCAAAAACCTGATTTACAGTCACATTTGCTAAAATATTTAGCAATTTTGGTCTTATGAATAAGAACATCTTTTCTGGGGATGAAGTATCCATCGAAAATAATGTTTTGATTAAGTCTCTATTAGTTGATTACCATATGGGCTTTTCTTCTTACTTGTTCAACATGGGTGCATACGATAAATGCTAGATTGGTACGAGGACTTGTTGATGGTTCAATTAATTTGAATTCTTGTATGGTCTTTTAATTGACTGTCAAATTCTTTAATATCATCTTCAAAATATAAATTTGATTTTACTCTAATATTCTTTAGTGGATCGTCGAGTTGAATATGACAAAATCGTGGGCTTTTATCCCATAACTTTAATTGATTATCACTAAAGATATCAAATAATTCTTGGTACAGCCAGTGTGTGGATTCTAAAGTTCTAATAATCGGTTTTGGTTTAAAACATTTCTCAATGAAAAAGCAGTGTCGAGGGAGAATTGGTATCGTAATCTTAATAGAATTTAAAGTTATTTTAATATAATGATGTAAAATTGTTAAAGGAAGATGCTTTTGTAAAAAAGTATTTCACCGTGCTTGAAGGGAAAACAAAGGATTTTGAAAATAATAAATTGTATATTATTCAAATAAATTTGAACGCTATGAGCTTTGTACTTTAAAGTAATCAAAGGTCCTGTAACACCATGAACATAGATCGGTTTTTCCATCTTTTCCCAATAGTGTTCAGGGATTGCATTCCATTAACAAACAGTGTGTGTTGCTCCTGTGTCAATTAGAACCACATAAGGAGAAAAGAGAAAAATCTTATAGGTCACAAAGCACAGCAAGACCAGAAATTACAATGATATTGCATTGCTCTCAGAGGATAAATATAAATAGCCGAAACAGATATGTGGATTACCAAGACAGAAAACCCTTCTTTCTATATGAATAAAAAGGAAAAAAAATAAAATTGAATTGCATGAAGCCATGAACCAAATCGGAATCTTGAATTAAAAGCTGATCAAATTTTTCATACTTGAATATCATTGGGATCTCAATAGACCAATTTCATATGAGTGAACAAAAACATTCAATCATGATTCATCTTGCTACTCATACATCTGTTGATCCATCTGTCATTTTCAAATGTTACAACCAATATGGAAAGTGAGAAGACCCTTGTCATTACAACCAACATTTCCTTGTATATCTCAATCACTAAGAGATCTTGTAAATTGTAATTATTTCCATAATTCTCTCGAAACATACTGGTTTTCCTTGGCTGAGGTTGATTTGGGGTAAAGGGGTATCCCTCGAACTTCTTTGTTTGGGTGGCGGGTTGCTCATGGCAAGGTTCCCACGGACGATCAGGTCATGGCCCATGTAGTTCCAGTGGCTTCTAGATGCTCTCTTTGTTTGGGCCCTGTTTAACATTAAATTAATTATATCCCATTTATAGTTTTATTCCTCTATTAGAAGACAATCTAAGATTTTCATATTAATTGTTTAATTTTTATTTTTTTGGTACATCACTTAATTTATTTTATTTTTGGTAAATTAGTTTTATTCCTCTATTAGAAGATAATTTGAGATTTTCATATTAGTTGTTTAATTTTTTTTTGGTAAATCACATTAAATTTATTTTATTTTTGGTAATTACATTAATTGCTTTCGGTTCCTTTGTGAGCGTTACTCTTGTTCTTCACATGGTCATCCTGTGATCCTATGGATAAAGATGACTTACAGCATTATCGGTAAGTAACGTTTTGTGTTAGTTGTGTACTAATATGATTAACATTTCCCCTCACGTTGTAGGTGAGTTAGAAGTGTTCAAATCCTCTGAGGTTAGTTGTGAGAGTGGCAGTGAAGATCCAACGGCTGGGAGGGCCTTGACATGCACCTCAGTCGTTGGATCCTCACTGCCAGTCACTAATTCAATGAGTGTTACTCTTATTCTCCACATGGTCATCTTGTTATCCATTGGACAAGGATGACTTGTGTCTGTTACAAGAAAGTAATGCTACATGTGAACATAACCATGTGAAATTAGAAAGAACTTGGTTTTGATCATACCATGTGAATTTTCATCTCAAAAGACCGATTTGATAAGAGGAGATGTTCACAGATATATAAGGAAAGGAATTTTCCCACTTAAAATGGATGTGAGACTAATACGACTAACAGCTTGTGTAGCCACTACACCAGTGCACACCAATGGGAGGCTGCATAGAAACATCTTCAGGGCATGGGGTGGGGGTAACACAGTCGTTTTGCATCCATCTATGTCTAGGAGTAGACATATGCAATGGGTAGCTTTCTTTTACTGAACTTATTTACGTTTAATGTTTGATCAAAATCATTCATTTAGAACCTTCCATCAATAAGATCAACAAAAAGGGTCCTTAGTGAGTATTAAGGTGTAAGTGATTCTAATTTACAACAACTTGTCACACCCCGCTCCCAGTTCTAGGATACCAGTGGTGTGAGTAAGGCGCTTACCCATCTCACAACTCTACCAAGATATCTGATAGCAGTACCTTAACTATCACAATCACATAACACCGAACTAGCAAATAAATAGATCGGAATCAGAGTATATAATAGAGGGATCAATAAGTTAGTGGAATAATATCTGATGTCAAAGTATTACGTAGCGAAGTTATTTCATTCACATCTACATAAGACTTACATATAGTTATCCCGAAAGAATACCATTCCATATTTTGGTATCAAAAAAACAAAAGACAACCACTCGTCTCAGGGTGTTGCATATGCACAATCTGGGTCATACTCTTCAGCCTCTGGCATCCACTAGTCACCGGCTTCGTGCTCAGGTCCAGAGGAAGTAGAGTCACACCCAAGGGCAATACGGTACATGCATCTTCATTTAGAAAGCAACATATATGTGGGGTGAGCTCCAACTAGCTCAGTGAGGGGTGGGGTTCATGCAAGCACATACACAATTATCCATGATGTCATGAATACAAAATTAAACACATAGTCCATGATGCGAATGATGCAATTCATTTAATTATAAAACCACCTAACATACAATTATGTCGGGTTCATACTACTATGACATATTAGTTGTATCCCTGGTCCTGGAACTCGAACATTGGTCACCCAGCGATACAAATCATAGTTGTGATTAGGAGCCTTCCGGTCCTGGAATGCGACCATTGGTCACCCAACAAATCCTTGATAACCCCCTCTTGACAATAATAACACCAGAATTACCATCGGCCATACCGGACAAGTTTCTGCCTCAGGCAATAATCACATTGTACAACAAGAGTGGCATTCCAGAAGGGTTCATCGAACATACCATAGTTGGGTTATCCAACATCTTACCCCCTATTGGCAAGGAAATGTAACATAACCATAATATACTACATGCCTCGCATAATGATATAGGTAGTATGGAAGGCGATACCGGAATCAACCATTAGACACATCGCATCCATATCCAAGCCTATTTAGCATACAAGCAGTCAAGTATGGGATACGTGATACCGGAATTACCATCGGCCACAAAGCGTACCCATTTCCAAGTATAGTCCTGGAGTACACGATACTGGAATCACCATAGGCCATAAAGTGCAATCCATGATTATGTCTAAATCTAATGCACACCCAATGCATGATTGAAACATCCACACGGTGATCACAGTACCAGAACCACCTCGACCACACCAGATCCCGTCACACAATCCACCACATATTTTCAATTTCCAATTTCAGAAAATATAAGACAATTCAACATATAGTAACATGTTATGAAATTCACATATTTATTTAACAATTAAAGAAGAGTTCATAATTCCTAACATATGTGAACAATTCTAAAATATTAAACACTCCAAAATTAAAGTTAACCACCACTCACCTTGGTTGTAGCTTAGACGGTGAAGTTCCAAGTTTGTCAACCGGTATCAAGTGACGTTCGATCTCATTATACGTGTTTATCTCTGTCCTACCTACAGAGGTAAACGTACGTTAACAGGTATCGAAAAAATTGGAGGGGGACCCACAAGGGCTTCCCCAAAGGGTACAAGCATTGTCAATTTTGATAGCACTGAGAAGGTCATAGAAAATATGCCCCCGAAAATATGCAAAATCCACCGGAAATATCAATGGTGTTTCTGGTGACCTTGGAAAAGGCCTCCTAAGGGCCTGGGCTTCACCAAAAATATGCCACCGGATCCTGCCCAGTTGTTTTTGGTGGTTGTTTCTAATGGATTCCCAGAAATGTGCTAAGACATTTGGGGGTTCTTTGGCTCGGGCCCGATTTCTGAGATCTAATCCATGGAGTTTGCAAGGAGTCTTCCTACGTCTCTTATAAGCCAAAGAAATCCTAATTCCTTCAATCTGTTTGGGAGATACAGCAACTGAATGGTTGAAACCCTAACTTCACATTTGGTCAAAATATTACTGGAGCTCAACCAGCTTGGTTTGAGCTTAGAAAATACACGACGGACTACAATACACACTCACTGACCTCCGGGAAGTTCCGGGATCGAGGCACACCCCTCCAACCCGGTGATTCACTCCCTTACTCAAAAGCATATGTTCAAAATATATATATATATATATATATATATAAAAAGAGGTGGTAGGGGAAGATGGCACCTACCTCCGACAAGAATCCGGCAACAAAATGCGAAGCCGAGAGTTAGGTCAAGCTTCTTCGTTCTCCTTCTTCTTCTTCTCCCACTCTTTCTTCCTTTCTCCTCTCTTTTCTCTCCTTCCCACGTTTTGGACAAGTGAGAAGTGAGATATGAACTCAGTTCTCTTTTTTATAGTAAGTGAAGGACTTAAGGTCCGTTTGGTTGGGCACTTGTATGACTCAAGTAGGTTAATTCGTCATTCGGGACACATGGGTCCACCTTTTTAGACTCATAGGGGTACAAGTCATAGGGAAGGGTGTGAGGGAGTGTAGAAGATTAGTCGGGGCTGGTCACGATGCCGATAACGAGGCCCATGGGCATTATAACCCAACTAGAAGCACAATAGACCACTGGATTCAGGGTCACTGGATCCTGCTCAGGTGTTTCCAGTGGCATTATTTTCGGTGGTCAAGGTAGTTTTTTGCCTTGATAGCTTGTTGTCCCCTCTTGGTCATTCTATGGGGGTTTGTCCTAGATTATATACATGGTCTTCCGACAATTCTAGTATGTGTCGGGACTCGGTTGTAGAGGTGTGAATTCACATACTACTTGGGATCGGAAGGTTTGAATCCTCTCTAGTTGGACAGGCATGAAATGCACAAGCAATTGGGATCATTCCTTCCCTTTTTGCAATGAGCTACTACGAGCCAAAACCCATTGGTACTTTATATCTCCGATCTGAGTTCTATCACAAAAGCCCAAATTTTACCGAGTTAGGGCATGATTGTAACATTTCCCCCATCTTACAAGAATTTCATCCTTAAAATTAAACATACCTAGCAGGTCAAATAACCTGGGGTACTATTTCTTCATTTCATCTTCTCGCTCCCAGGAGGCTTCATGTTCATGATGTTTCATCCATTTCACCTTGACGAATGAAACATTACGATTGCGGAGGTATGGTCCTTCCAGTCACAATCTTCTCCAGAAACTCTATGTAGGCATAATCCTCATCCAACTCATGGGGTACATATGTCAGAAAATGAGTTGGGACAGGTATGTACTTCCTCAGTATTGATACATGGAAGACATTATGGGTGCCCTCCAACTCTAGAGGTAGAATGTATGCCACTAGCCCTATCCTTTCCAATATATCATATGGTCTCATATATCTAGGACTCAGCTTTCCCTTCTTGCCAAACCGTATCACTCCTTTCATTGGTGAGATATGTAGAAATACCTTGTCTCCCACATCGAATTTCAGATGTTTCCTCCTGACATCCGCATAACTCTTTTTTTCTGGACTGAGCTGCCTTAATCCTCTTTTTAATCACACCGACTTTCTCACTAGTTGCCTGTGTCAAATCCAGACCTAGGATATGCTGCTCACCAACTTCGTCTCAATATAGAGGAGTTCGGTATTTTCATCCATACTGTGCTTCAAATGAAGACATACCAATGGTGGCCTGATAGCTGTTGTTGTAGGAGAACTCAATAAGTGAAATGTGTTCATTCCAACTATAACTCATATCGAGGGCACAGGCCCGGAGCATGTCCTCTAGGGTCTGGATTGTCCTTTCTAACTGCCCATCAGTTTATGGGTAAAATGTCATGCTGAAATTCAGCTGTGTACCCATATCCTTCTGCGCACATGTCTAGAACTTAGAATTAAATCTAGGATCTCGATCGGAGATAATGTCAACTGGCGGGATGCATAAGCAATGACCTTCCCATTATGCATTAGCACACAACCCAATTCCAGTTTAAAAGCATCATTGTATACAATCATACCACCTGTGTCGGTTGGAATATATTTAAAACTAGGGTTGATACCAACCTTTGCCTTAGCTCTCTGAAGCTTTTCTCACAAACATCAAACCACTCAAACTTTACACCCTTCTGTGTAAGTCGGGATCATTGGTGCCAAAATGTGGGAGAATTTCTCAATAAACCTCCTGTAGTATCTGACCAATCCCAGAAAACTACGAATGTTTGCCACATTCCTGGGAGTGTCCCATTCTAAGACTAGCTTCACTTTTCCTTAGTCAACCTCTATTCCCTTATCTGAGACAATGAGGCCTAAGAATGACACTTGTGAAAGTTAGAACTCACACTTAATGAACTTAGCATAGAGTTGCTTCTCTCTCAGACGTTGCAGTATCAGTCTTAGGTGAATGGCATGTTCCTCTACACTCTTGGCATGCACCAAGATGTCATCAGTGAACACAATCACAAATTTGTCCAACACATCTTGGAATACTCAGTTCATCAGGTTCATGAATGCAGCTAGTGCATTGGTTAACCCAAATGACATCACCAAGAACTTGTAATGTCCATACCGATATCTAAAGGTTGTCTTGCTAACATCACTATCCTTAATCCTGAGCTGGTGGTGGCCCGATCTAAGGTCAATCTTAGAAAACACTTTAGCACCCTATAACTGATCAAACAGATCATCAATCCTTAGCAAATGATACCGGTTCTTGATTGTTAGATTGTTAAGCTCTCGATAATCAATTCATAATCTCATACTTCTATCCTTCTTTTTGACAAACAATACTAGTTCCCCCCATGGGGACACACTAGGTCTAATGAATCCCTTCTTCAAAAGATCCTGAAGCTGTCCTTATAATTCTTTCAATTCTATGTGGGGCATGCAATAAGGAGGTTTTGACACAAGTGCCGACCTGCGAGTAACTCTATCACAAACTCTATCTCTCGGTCTGGGGGAAATTTCTTCAAATCATCCAAGAACACATCGGAAAACTCCCTTACCACATCTAGCTCGGTCAAGGGCCTGATCTCTATCTCAGTATCCATCACAGATGCTAAGTAGCCAGACACCCTTGATCCAGTAGGTTTTTCATCTAGAGGGCTGACACATAATCCTCTTGTGTTTCTTGGGTTTATCTCCCATAAAAGTGAACTATCCTTAATCACCGGGTCTGAAGATTATCATCTTTTCTGCATATAGCACATTGGCTCTGTATGCTGACAACCAGTCCACCCCCAAGATCATATTGAAGTTGGTCATGTCCAACTTGATCAAGTGTGAATTCAAGTCATGTCCACTAATAGTCACTGAACATGGCTCATAAACATAATTCAAACCCACCACACTTCTTATGGGTGTACTAACTGCCAAGCACTAAGTTAAGCTCTTAGGTGGAATTCTCATTTTTCTTGCAAATGTCGGTGACACAAATGAATGAGAGGCTCCTGAGTCAAACAACATATGTGCAGGTTATAATTAAATTAATAAGGTACCTATCACCACACCTGGTGTAGCTTCTGCATCCTCTGCTACCATAGCAAATACCTTTCCTTGAGGTCCGTTGCCCGGCTGTGTCTATACTGGTCTATTGGTTGCGTAGGTCTGCTCGAGCCTAAGAGGTAGCGTGTAAGGTGCATCGCTCGATCGACAATGGGGGCATATCCTAGCCAAGAGATCAGACTGGTCATAGTGAAAGCACAACCCCACTAACTGTGACACACCACTAGACTGGGAGGATTGGGACGTTTAGCTTGCTTCTGGTTTCCTGAACTGGGCTAGAGCTGGATTGAGATATGGCCCCCTAGAAAGCTTGTTGGCTCCCATAGAATCAGTTGACCCCATCAGTCTTTTACCCATCCCTTGATGTGTAGTAAAGTTGTCTCGGTGCCGGTCCTTAATAGATTTAGCCACTTGCAGAACCTCAGCATAAGTCTGCAATCTTAGTCCAACCTTCGTCGAACTAATGCTAGGCCTCAACCCTTTCTCAAACTTATTAGCCTTGGCCCGATCAATTCAGATATGTTCAGAAGTGAATTAATATAACTCCTCAAACCTTTGTTGGTATTCCAACACCGATCGGGACCCTTGCATCAAGTGCAAAAACTTAGTCTCCCTTCTGTCCCTGAAGCTCTCGGGGAAATAGTTCCCGAAGAACATCTCCTTAAAATCTTCCCAAGTAAGGTTTGGGTTGGTTGCCCTCAGAATGAGCTCAGTGGATCTACACCAAGCAACTGCTTCATTCTGAAATTGATAACCCGCACATAGTATTTTTTGTTCATCACTGCAATTTATCAACCTAAAGACCTTCTCCATGCCTTCGACACCACTTTGATGGCAAAAGTTGGTCTTGTCCCAAATTAGAGAAGTTTACGGGTCAGAGCCTCTAGAACTTCTCCATCATTTTGGTAAGGTCAGTCCACCCATCTACTTGCACTTGTACTTACCCTTGTGCTTGCCCCTGTGCCCCATCAGATGTCTGTGGGGTAGCTAGACTAGCAGGTACCAGGGCTGGTGCTAGGGGAATGGGTGGTACGGGAGGTGCATTCCGGGCATCTTTGGCAGCCTGGATTCAAGTATCGATTCTAGTCATGAACTGCCCTTGCCTTTATTCCATGCCCCTATTGGAAGCATAATAAGCACATGCATAAAATAAAAATAATAAAAAATATTTAACACACTATGTACCATTCATCGAAAACAGGGGAAAAGTTCACTGGAAACAGGACAAATCTAATGAAAATATCAGTCCTGTTTTCGGTGGACAAACAGATGCTAAAATCTAAAAAAAAATTCACTGGAAACAGTCACCGGATTCAGCCCATTGTTTCCAGTGACCTTGTTTTTGGTGGACTGAAACATAGGATATATAGGGTCGTGGGTTATTTTCTCCTCACAAAACCCTATCTTCAATATGGAGAAGAGGTCCGATCAAGGTGGGGGGTCAAGTGATTCATTTCCAAAAGTAGATACCGGAGTTATATACATGAAAATCATA
>NW_024868999.1:34249-42836 GCF_013358625.1 Macadamia integrifolia
ATGTATTTTGGATATTTGAATGGTGTATTTTGGATCTTATATTAATCTTTGGATGGATATATTTTTGATGTTATTTCATGACATAATAGGTTTAGAATTTGGATTGAAATATGGATATTATCTATATTTATTTTGATTGTTATCCAGGTATTTAGAGAATTATTATGTCAATTTATGTCTATATATTGCCCTTTTTTTTACACCGTATTATTTAAATATAAACGTTTAAAACACGTACCGTCCGTTTTTTATTTTTTCCCTTTTTTCGTATTTGACCGTATTTTTGACCGTCCCGTTCACGTTTTGATCCGTTTAAAACATGCCCATACCGAACAATGTTTTTTTGTCGTTCCCGTTTTAACTAATAGAGGTCTCAACGCATGGGAATCTTCATATTATTCTCCTTACGACACACGGCCAAAATATGTATACTCATGACCGGTTATGGTGGATAACCCATTAGGAGAGTGTGGGTATGGATCGGACCAGAATGTGTCCTTGTCTAATATGGGGTCCCGAGGCTCTATGGAGGAGACTGACTAGAGAGAAGAAGGCAATAGAGAGGTGAAGGTGATCATAGGGAAGGGAGAGGCAGGGGTGGGATAGCAGGGAATGAAAGAGCAGAGGTAGAGTTGGGGTTAAAAACGTATAGTAGGGAACGGTGGGTGCCTGGGAATTGGGGGGTGGGGACAAGGGTAGGTTAAAAATGTCTAAAATTGTAGGTGAGGGATATAGATACTGTTTTGCATAGTTTTGTAAATGAAATACGCTTTTCTGTATTTTTGTAACTGAAACATATGGTGGGTAGTTTTGTAAAGGGATTTACCCAAAGAAAAAAAATTTCTAAAGGGAAACCCAAAAGTGGGTAATCATGTAATTTTTCCTGAAAAAGAACACTAATATGTTTGGTAATTAAGAAAAGAAAAAAAATAGTACAAAAGACATAAGTAATACGATAAAAGTGATGATAACACAATGATTCTTTTATGTGTCTATCTCTTTGTCTCTTTTCAAATTCAAATTTTTTTTTTTTTTCTTTTCTTTTCTTGGCTTCCAAACATATGCAAGTAGCTAGCTCTCTCTCTCTCTCAAAACCCCGACTCTCATGTGACTCAAATTGAGATAGATTGAGTTTAGCCAATTTTTTATAAGGGTCCATGCAAGCACTAGGAGAAGGATTTTTTCCTTCATGAGGGGTGGGGAGGCTATTTTGACCCCCAATGTGTTTGATAATAGGGGTCACACTGCCTCTCAGGCTTCTTTTTCCCTTAAAAGTTAAAAGGTTTCTGTCTATGAAAGGCCACTATGTGCGGCCACATGCATAGGGGTGTCAAATAACCACAGTGCCCCTGCCTAGTACCATTGTGTTTGGACGCAAGGCCTCTCATGGATAGAAAACACTATTGTTTACTTTATTCATTTATTCCCTCCCTGAACCGTCATCGTCATCGTCATCGTCATCTTCATCTTATCTTCTTCTTCTTCTTCTTCATCTTCAAAACTTGCAATCTCTCCAACCAACCCATGTTTCAACGCCTAACCCATGGATCAGGCTCCATCGGTGTGGTCCAGTCCACTTCTTTTGATTTGATTTGGATATTGACACCCCTAGATTGAGCCTTTGATTGATTTCCAGTTCTTTTGCAATCTTCTTAGGGGGCATGCAAGTAAATAATGGGTGGCAGCACTGAGGATTGATCGCAGGGAAGGGAGGCGGGGGTGGGATAGCAAGGAATAGTAGAGTAAAGGCAGAGTTAGGGTTGTAGCTAGGAACAAAAGGTGCCTGGGCATTGGAGGGTTAGAAGCAGGGGTAGGGTAAGAATGTCTAAAAATGTAGGTGAAGAATAGAGATGATGTTTTGTGTAGTTTTGTGAATAAAATATGATTTTGTGTATTTTTGTCAACTAAAACATATGGTGGGTAGTTTTGTAAAGGGAAACCAACAGTAGCTAATCATATAATTTTTCCTTAAAAAGAAGACTAAGAGTAGAAGATGAAGCAAGTCTGGTGGGGCCAACAAATGCAAGCAGCTCTCTCTCTCTCTCTCTCTCTCTCTCTCTCTCTCTCGACTTGGGTCAAAACCCTGACTCTCATGTGACTCGGACTGGCTTAGACTGAGTTTAGTCATTTTTTATATGGATCAATGTAAGCGCTAGTAGAAGCATTAACATGGATGAGATATTTTGCCTTTCATGAGGGGTGGGGCGATCATTGCACCTCTTCCCCGAATGTGTTTGAGAATAGGGGCCATATTAGGGCTTCTTTTTCCTTTAAAAATTGGGATAAAGTTTTTTACCCGTGAGAAGCCCTGTGCGGCACTCACATAGGGACGTGCAATGACCACCTTGCCCCTGCCTATGGTTATGCGCCCGTGTGTGTGGCCACAAGGCCTCTCATGGATAGAAAACACTTGCCTTAAATTTTTTATAAAATGTGCCATTCTAAAGTTAATTGGCATTAATTAATGATAATAAATAAAGGTTTAAATCCTCCGCAGAGAGCTGTGAGTGACATTGAGGATCCAACAGCTGGGAGGGCCCCCAGCATGACCCCACTTGTTGGATCCTCAATACCGCTCACTACCTCACCGCAAAGGATTTTTATGCATGCTATAATCATAAAGTTCGGAATAAACACTTATAAAAAAAAGGTTAGAATACAAGAACACATAATGTAGAAACTACAAAATGTGCAATTAATGCCTTATCACATTACACTACCATTTTTTTCCAGTAAGATATTACACACCAACTATAAAGCTAATACGAACATTAGGATAGCCTAGTGGTGGTAGCTTCGGCTTGTGGAGCCGGCACCCAGGGGAGGAGGTCGTGGGATCGAACCCATTGTGTGAGTGTGTATGTGTGTTTTCTTATTTATTCTATACCCACCCGTGGGTTGCCCAGATGATTAGGGCGAATTGGGGATTGTGTGGATTAGGCGCACGGTCTTAGGTTCGAATCTCCATCTGTGCATCTGCGATTTAAGTGGAGATCAAAACAATGAGTTGCTGTGCTAGTCTCCCCGAGGATTAGTCGAGGTGCACGTAAGCTGGCCCGGACACCTTGGTTAACAAAAAAAAAAAAAAAAAACTATAAAGCTAATATATTCAATATTACAAGAAAATTTATGTGGTCATTTCAAATCTTTATCACTTGGCGTGGTTGTGTGTGCAACTTGAAAATTGATGTTCGCTTTCTTCATCTAGATCTGAAATGAAGCGGAGAATTTTTCTCCTCCTCTTCCTCTTCTTTTTCAATGGTTTTGGTAAAAAAAAAAAAAACAACATGATTGCTCATTTTTTGTTTTCCGTTAACAACATTACCTATGCTATGTTTGTTTCAATTGACAGAAATACACAAAATCTGGTTTGGATTTACAAACTACATAAATTAGTTTCTTTTGATATTTTTATCCCAATGTTTACTTTATTCGTCTATGCTCTCCCTGAACCATCATCATCATCTTCTTCTTCTTCAACCCCTGCAATCCCTCCGACCAACCCATGTTCCAACCACCCAACCCATCCCACTTATTTAAATCAATAATTATTTCATTTCTTTCTATCCTAGGCAAAATCTATTACTTTTTTTTTAATAAATGCAAAAAATTATTACATACCTAATGAAGAATAGAACTAGTGGTTTAGAATAAAAATCTTGGCTATTTAATAAGGGAAACAATAGGAATGAAGCAGAACAATAGAAAAAAGAAAGTTTGTGCACAATGCGTCAAATTTCTATGGTACTTGTTATTCTAGTTTTCTTTTCTTTGATGACTTCACCACCAGCTTCGGGCATTGTTCCTTATTTGAGGATTATACAAGTTTTTGTTGTCAATGATTTGGGACCAGGAAGATTACTCACAATCCATTGTCAATCCAAAGATGATGACCTAGGTGTGCATAACCTCGACTATCAGAAGGTGCATAGATGGTCGTTCGAGAACAATATTTTTGGTAGAACATTATTCTATTGCGATTTTGCGTGGGAGAAATCGCCGGGCGTGAAAGTAATCAGTCATGTAAATATATACGAGGGAGCTAAGGATGGACATCTATGTGAAACGGATTGTTGGCGGATGGTTCAAGAGGATGGCATTTTTGCTTTGGACTCAGACACTTCAATCGTTAGAAAGATGGGTGCATGGGCAAACTGATTAGAGAGAGAGAGAGAGAGTATACTTAAATAATTGCCTATTGGTTTGCAATGTTGTTTCTTTGTGATGAGATGAGTAAAGCAGAGTTTTCGAAGTTCACAGTATGCAGTTATGGTTATTTGATAATCTCTCTCAAAGTTCACAGTATGCAGTTATGGTTATTTGATACTCTCTCTCTCTCTCTCTCTCTCTCTCTCTCTCTCAAACACAAATTAATTACTTTGTCGACTATGTGGAACTTGGATTGAGCCGGATGAATTTATAGTCGAACTCTCTTCTTCTTTAGCTTTTCTTGAGGTGTTTTAAGCGTTTAGGACGAAAAGGAAGGGCTGAGAGCAGCAACATATGGTGAAGCCAACAAGCGAGAAAACGATAGTGCATGCTAGCGCTCTACGGCTAAGTGCTAACTGGTGGCTGGATCCCTGGTGGCTGGATCCCTGAGATAACCTGCTTCCTGATCAGGAATAGCCCTATAGGAAGCCAAAAATAAAAAAATAAAAAGAGTCTTCATGTCTAAGGCTTGCTTTGGTATGATTTATATTTGTATTTATTAACTATTTTTTAGAAATTATTTGTGACAATAAATTATGGACCACAAACAGTATTCGTTTGGTTACTATTTATAAAATAAATTATATAATGAGAAAATATGTTTCAGTTTTCACCTTCAACTTTGAGCCTTGAGCGAGAGAGATGATAGGACTTGGGGTCTTTTATTGAAAAAGTATAAAATATATAGAAGTTACCTATTTACCATTGATTTTGGTTAGTTTAGCACACGTGCTCATTTAAAGTGGTAAAAATCAACATAAATGGTTTGTTGCTCAAATCACAAATAACTTAAGAGTAATTTGTGATTTGTGATTTTTTCTAATTTATTATAAATAGAAATAAGTGTTATAAATTATACCAAACACTTGTAAAAAATAGAAATAAGTCAAATAAATACAAATAGAAATCAAACCAAAGAGAGCCTAACACTCCCTACCCTACAACTCTACAACAACAGAGTTGGGAATTTGAATCCTCTCCATTCGGATGTATGGTCCCCACACCCCATGGATGGTATGAGATGGGATTGGATGATACCAGCCGAATGGAGAGGATCCAGGCTCCAGAGTTGGGGCAATGAAAGCAGCCTTTGGCATAGTGTGTGTGGGACTTGAAGGATGATCTTTGCTTCATTCATCTAACAGGGTTAGCAAATGCAACATGCTCTCTCTGTGTGTGTGTATGCGCTAGGTTTTAGAAGTTGGAATTGGTCAATTCTGCCCTGATGTCCAGGATTGAATCCATAAAAAACATAAAGCTCAAAAAATTCTCAGAGAAAAAGTATTAGAAAAATATCTATATCACTTTGAAGTAAAAATAGCAAAAAATACATTCATTTGTGAAAATTGACAAGCATAGTTGAAAAACAATGTTTTTGAGTCAACTCGCCCTCTTCTAAACCTAGTGTCTCGAACGAGTAAAGGCTATTCAGGGCGAGTCATGCATTTTTCATTTTTGAAAACTAAAACTATAAATCAAAACTACAAAGTTTTTGGGTACTAATATAAAACGCTATTAAGGTTATATGGTAAGTAAAAATTATGAAAAGAAGGACAGCAACACCTCACGCCAAACATGTTATGGAAGAGGTTAAGAAAGTAGAAGAATAAAAATCCCCCAAAACCCCCAAGGGCCACAAGCTAGGAGTGTCAAAAAAGTCTGGACAACCCAAATCAAGCCTAGCCCGCCCTGAGCCCGAACAGGGCTTGGGTTGAGATTTCAACCTATATGGTGGGTTAGGGTTGAGATTTTCAGGCCCAAGGTAGGGTTTGGTTGGGCCTGAGTTGAGGTCTCAATCCACTTCAACCTAACCCAACTCAATCCAACCCAACCATGTGTATTAAGTATGTAATCATATAAATATGCTAATAATTATTAATGGGTATTTATAGAAAAATATCTTTTGTTTTCCACAATCTACACATATACAAAAACTTTGGTATTGGATTGAACTAGATTAGGTTAAACTCAGGCCAATCAGGGTCCATCAGGGCTGGGTTGGGTTGAGTTGGGTTGGGTTAAACCTGATACGGTTGGGCTTGGGTTGAGATATCCCAGCCCGACCTAGTATTGGGCTGGGCTTGGGTTGAGTTAAGAGACCAAACCCAACCCAACCCGGCCCATTGACACCCCTACCACAGGCTGTACACTGTTGGTTAGTGGATGATGGGAACACCATCCCCTCTCACCTTTCCTTCTCTTTCCCCATTGATCTACTCGCTTCAACTTCTGCTCGACAACCTCATCACTAATTGCTGGTAGCCAATCTGTAGCAGCATTGCCTGGCCCCTTCCTCCTTGCCCTCAAAACCGCTCTGTGAGTTTATTTCTTTCGTACTTTCTCAGGTCTCACTTTTGCCACTTCAAACCCACGTTTTACCCTTCCACTAGCTTTTGCAATCAGAGCATAAACTCAGCCCTAAGCAAACAAGGTGGCAAGACTTCTTGGTTGAGTTTGATATAATATCTTTACCTACCCAAATCTCAATTATGGGACTTTTTTCTATATGACAAGTCCTTCGGACTGACATAGTATTATGCGGCACCACCAGTCCAATTTACAACATCTCGTACATGTCAACTTCATATGTGACATTTGCTCCTCCTCTTCATTGTCACACTCTCTCTCATCGTTAGACCGCACCGCCAATGACTTGTGTACCTTCACACCTATGCGATCAATGTGGGTGTATGTGTGTGTCAGAGAGAGAGAGAGAGAGAGAGAGAGAGATTACCATCAAAAATGTCATCCCACCTCATTGTTGGTCCAAAGGAGAAATGAAGGATGGAGGCTCTCTTTGTCATAGTTTATGTTTGTGCTTATTGTCTATTTACAAATAATCAAATATTAATAGATTATGGGCTATAAACAATAACCGTTTTGATACAATTAGACATAATAAATTATATAATGAAAAATAAGTTTGGTATACGTCTTGTATAATATATTATGCAACATTGAGTATTTTATCTTGATGATGCTTTACGTAATCTCTTAAGCAAACCTACACAATCATTACCCTTCCAACCAGAATGAAAGATTTGGGTGAGAAGTAATCAGAGAAGAGAGGAGAGAGATAAGCACCTAAAAAAAGATAATCAATGTAAGAAATATAACTCATAAGAAAAAGGAGATATTCACCCAAGAAAACTCCAGATGAGAGAGAGAGAGAGTATTATGGATCTCTTGGAGCTTTTTTCAACCAGTAGGACTGTCTCATTGGATGAACAAATAGGTAGGGGTGTCAATTGGATGGTTTGGTTCGGTTTCAATTGGGTTCAATTGGTTTTGGTCTAGGAATGAGGGAGACTAAAACCAATCCATTAAGGAACTTCGGTTTTCAGTCAGTTTCGATTTCGGTCCGGTTAGGTTTCAGTTTATGTTGGGTTTTCAATATCGGGTTAATACCGGTTTAGATTGGTTTATTATTGGGCTTGAACCATAATGAAATCTTATGTACATAATTTATAGTG
Organism: Macadamia integrifolia; assembly: GCF_013358625.1. Taxonomy (NCBI): domain Eukaryota; kingdom Viridiplantae; phylum Streptophyta; class Magnoliopsida; order Proteales; family Proteaceae; genus Macadamia; species Macadamia integrifolia. The sequence goes on from NW_024868999.1 coordinate 41,932, forward strand.
ACAAAATTTGATGAAAAAAACACTTTAAGTTTATGATTATGATTAAATCATGGTTTATCGTTGTAAGGCAACTAATATTGAAATCAGTGGATAGCAAATTACTAAGAAGATAACTAATATTGAAATCACAAACGAACCCTATTATCCTTAATCATTCATTTAACTATCCAACTAGTTTTGTATAGTGAACAAGGAAATCAATGGAAGCATTATTACAATTTACAAATCAATTTCTCTATTAAAAACCTAATATTCAATGATTTGTAACAATTCCCCTTACAATAAAAAATTTTCTCACTAATATTGTGAAAAATGGATAGTCAATTCACCAATTTATAATATCATAATCATTTTTTTTTTGTCAGTTTCATTCGGATTGGTTTCGGTTTGGTTATTGGTTGGTTCAGTTTGGACCGATTTTCAGCCGATCCCAACATACCTCAGTCCAAAACTAATCCAATAAGGATCGGTTTGGTTCAATTTGGGTTTTATCGATCGGTTTATCGGTTTGGGCTAGGTTTTGACACCCCTACAAATACCGTTGCAAAATATAAGCAAATTTACTCATTTACCCTTAGTTTTGAACCATTACAACATGTGCTCATTAATGGTTTAGCGCATAAACAGCAATAGTCACTTTATACCAATAAATTATAAATACACCTCTATATGTTTAAGGATTTATTAGTTATTGATATATTTTAATGAAAAAATAAATATCATAAATCATACCAAATGCATCAATATATGTTTATTTGATAGATAAATATAAATTTAAACTATACGAAAGACACCTTAAATTTTAGAGTCATAGACCATGTAAAAAAAAATTGCAATGAGTTCCTTGTGACTCGGGTGACTCAGACTAACTTACACCAAGTTTAGTCATTTTTTATATTAACCAA
>NW_024869000.1:0-26293 GCF_013358625.1 Macadamia integrifolia
TATATTCTTGATTTTTTTTTTTTTTTTTGCAATAATATTCAGCCTGACTAATCCTACGAGCTCATACTGACCCTACAACCGCATGAATTGGATTATACTGGACTTGAATAAAAACCATTCAACTTTCACTAAAAGTAGTGAAAAACACTAAACACCCCGTATGATTGGCCCGGAGGAAGAAAGAGGAGTCGAACTCAGAACCACACGCTTCCTGAATTTGCATCCCTGACTTGTATAACATAGCCTTTCCTTATTGTCTTAGAGCCCGTTTGGTATCGTTCTTTAAGAAGGTTTTTTTCCGCTTTTTCATTCTTTTAGAACAAAAAACGAAATCTTGTGTTTGGTTCATGTTTGTGGTGTTTTGGTTTTTTTAGAACAAAAAGTTGGAAAAAAATGAAAATGGGTGGATTTGACGAAACACCCAAGAGTCGTTCCGTCGGGGGTGTTTCGTTTCAAATTAAAAGAATTTGGAACTTTCGTTCCCGATAAAACAAGCAACGCACAGAGAGAGGACGAACATGAACGCGATTTCTTCTTCGCCAGTGCAGGTACCTCTTCGTTCTCCTTCTTCTTCTCTTCTAACCTCTTTCTTCTTTCTTCTCTTCTACCCTCTTCACGTTCGTCTTCTTCTACTGTGGTCGCAGAGTAGGTAAAGTTTTTTTGAACCATTGATGACGGATTCCAGATTCCAACGATAGAGATCGAGTTTAGAGCCAGATTCCAGCGATAGAGTTGTGAAATCGCCAGTGCAGGTAAAGCTGCTTTGTTGTTTCTTCTTCTTGTCTTCTAACCTCTTTCTTCTTCTTCTCTTCTAACATCTTCTCTTTCGTCTTCTTCTACTATAATTATAGAGCATAGAGCAGGTGAAGGGGCCAATTTTTTTGGGGTTTTTTTGACCACCTATAAGGGATTCCAGATTCCAGCGTTCGATATAGATTATGAGTTTAGAGCTTCATTTTTTGTAAGTGAAATTTGTTCTTAACCCTAAAATCAACCTTTAAAACCTCTTAGATTTCTTCTTCTTGTCTTCTAAACCTATTCTCTTTCTTCTTATTCTCTAATCGCAGATCAGGTATACATACATTTTCCTCTTTAGCCCTGTGAAATCGATCATAGAGGGAAGACATAGGTAATGTTCCCAAATCGCAAAGTAGGTAAAGTCATACTGGAATTTTTTTTATTAAGCTTTGTGCTTCATTTGGCTGCATATTTAGGTTATTTTCCATCTATTCCAATCGGATTTCTTCTTCTTGAACACCGATGAGAAAACCCTAAAAGGAAGATTCAGAGAGAGAGAGAGAGAGAGAGACCAGAGTGAGGAGGGAGAGGGTGAAATCACCAGCAAACAGAGCACAGTTCACTGAAATTTTTTTTTTTCGGCACACATCACAGAGACACTCCTTCGCCCACATCTGTCGACTTCTTCACCTGAGAATCAGGTACATGTCCTCGATTCACTATGATCTCTCCATTGTGGTTTGATTGGTTGTGTGCTCGTATCTCTGATATCTAGTTTGTGTATTTGGATTGGTACATTTCATATTTTTTGTGAAATTTTTCTCCATTCTAGTGTCTTGGTTCAATCTGGATTTAAGGATTATACCTATTGCATGATCATTTTGTTGTTGGATATCAGAATAAGGTTCCTTTATTGGGGGTGAAAAAATAGTTGTATTTGCCTGCAAAGACTTGAGGTTTTCCTTCATTTTATGCTATCCCCATGTATTTTGTTGTTGGATATCAGATTAGGTTCATTTGTTGTTAGATTTCAACGAATTTATTTCCCCTATACTGTTACACTTCCAGACTCCAGACATATGTTAATGTGTCCCAATTGGTTATTGCCATGTGATATATTTGATTTCCTAATAGATATTCATTCATTTTTTTCATCTCTTTCACTCATTTGCATTATCATTTCATTGAGAATACACCCAACAACCAGTTTCTTACAATGAATGAGAATATTGTAGGGTCTTGTGGTGTTTGTTTTCTAATCACAAGGTGCTCTCTCTCTCTTGGGTTGTTCTTTCTCCCTCTCATCTATTTATTACCTCCATGTATAATATCTTTGTCAGTCCCCCTAAATCATATCTTCTTCTTTTTCTCTATTTGTGGTTTTACTCTTTTTCATTAGCTTCTCCTTTCATTTGCACTTGGTGCAAGTTAGTCAAGCTAACCAACTGCTTACATTTTTTACTTTTTTTCCTTATGGAGATTTCCTGAAAGCTTTGTAGTTTGCATAATTCAATAGTCATGCCTACTTGGTATTGCTTGTTCCTCGAATCATTTAACTTCAATGAATTGGTGATTGATCAGGTTTGATATTTGTTTCTTTTTCTTCTGCTTTTGATAGTCAAGTGAGTTGTGTTTGATGAAGATGAAATCATCTACTTTCTGATTCACAACTCATATAATTCATAACCTACTCACCAAGTATTCATGTTATATTGTCTGTAACTCAACTTTGAAAATGACTAATTCCTTGCCTCTAAGCATGAAATAAAGGTCCATTGGCTACTTAGAATACCTTGTAGATTGAATAGAACCGATCCTATAGAAAAATTACAGGTACAAGGGGAAGGTAGGGTTCTAGAATATTGAAAATAGAGAATCACCTTGGGGAAGGAAGGTCAGAAATGGGTTGTCTAATTTACATCTCCTATTGCTACTTCTATTGAATTAATACAACAAGGCTTGTGGGATTTATCGACTAATGGTAGATTCATTCATATATGTTGTTTCCCCTGCTATTAGAATTGTGGTTTTTCTATGTTTGTGGTTGTTTGAAATTCATGGTTCATTCTACTTACTTCTCATGGTCTCATGGTATCTGTTAATGGTATTTGTTGATTTGGTATTCATTACATGGTTGTCAATTAATGGGTAACTGAATGCATGTAATAAGTTTCATTTACAAATGTTTGTAATTTATTCAGAAGATGAACTTTGTTATTTCTTTTTTTAGTGTTCAGTCTTTTTTAACCTAGTATGCTAACTTTTTACGCTAACTCATAATGTCTAGCTATTATGTCTGGAAGTAGTATCACTGCCGTTAAGTGGTCAGAACTTGAGACCACTGTTTTTATTGAGGCAATGAAAGAAGCTGTAAAAAATGAACACAAATCCGGTAATTCATTTAACAAAACTGGATGGGAGGACATTACAAAGCAATTTTAGACGGCTTTAAATCGTACAGTTGGGAGAGAACAATTATGCAACAAGATGAACAAGTTGAAACACGAGTACCAACAATTCAAGAGACTACTTGACACAACTGGATTTGGGTGGAACTTAATGACAAAATCAGTCACAGTTGATGATGAGTCTATATGGGATAGGGCAATATAGATATTATAGATCTCACTAGCTAGTTGAATTATTTCAAAATTAGATTGCAATGAGTAGCACTTTATACTAGTAATACAATGATTGCGTATGCAGGCAAATCCAGGAAGGTTGAAATACAAGAAGTATGGACTAAACAACTAGCCAGATTTGAGCATGATATTTGGGGATGCCTATGCTAGAGGTGTCACACCCCGTTCACACAGAACCGGACCAGTGACAGGGTTAACTCCGGTTAACCCAAACCTGCCAGGATCATCTGATGTAGTATCCAACCACAGCATACACACAACTAAGAAAATGTTCAACAGTTCAACGGAAGACTTAATTTACCTGTAAATATCCCCGATATACTTGATACCCAAATTGTAATACATAGTTAAGTACATGTGGGCCCGCAGGCATGATATTTACACAAAAAGAATACAATTTACATATCAAGTACACAAAAGGGGTCATCAAAAGAATTAAAAAGTAACCCTGTATGGAGTCACTGCTGTGGTCCCACAGCACAACCCTCGCACGTGCAATCCGTGCCGTGCTCATAGTCCTCAGGGACCCACCAATCCTCCTCGGGGAATTCCACTGTGGGGCCCAACCCTTGATCCTCAGGCTGGTGACCTGCAAAATTATCCAAAAGAGGTGCACACATGGGATGAGCTCACTAGCTCAGTAAGTGAAAAGGAGGACCACACAACAGTTCACACAAAAATCACAACCATATGCACTATATGCTATGTAATTCATTTTTAATCACATCCACCTAAACAACATTACTAAGTCTTGGGTTTAGTGCTACTACAACCACAATGCGCGTATACTCCGGGTACGAGCGCTTGAACTGCATCCCGCGATACGCCTATAGGGCTGTCGAAAAAGGCCCACCGTGAGTACTCAGAAAAGTAAAGCATGTCGACCACCGGCTCTCAACATAAAAGTAAATGACAGAAAATAAAGGTGCTGACTCCAGCAATTTAAAAGCAGTACGATTGGCCCTCTTGAATATACCACCGGGGTTGCCCACTGTCCTAATGACCAGCCGGGCGTATGTCTAACCGCACAGTGACCCGACAACCGCGACCACTGCTTCCCCCCAAATGATAACCCAACACCTCAACCCCTGTTGGGAAGGGTCGTAGCACGGGAAGATGATAATCCTAAACTGCATGCTCCTATATGACATAGTACATTGCATAGTGCCACCGCGTCCCATTCCACGGGCCACCAATGCACTCGTTTTCAAGCCGACTATGGCATCTAGTCTATTAATGCATTATGCACAATGATGTCATCATTCATCACATAATCTCATCATCATTTGTCATTGAGAAAATAAACACAAAACACAAGTCATAATAGCATGAGGATGGCTAAGCTATATATAATTTGCATGATGACATGGCTAGTCTAGATACAATTTAATGAATGCCAAACAAGTCTTAAAATAAGGCCAAACGTCCTCTCCCCACTTACCTATTGTGTACAAAGATTCACGCCCGGTACGGGTGAGATCCGGTGCGAGAAGCGTAAGTTTTGGTGAACCTATCATAAGTGAATGGGGTTAGCATTTCACCACTTTGGGGTCAAAACTAACAAGATTTGATGACAAAATCATGTTTAGAATCCTAAAAGAAGGTCGCACATCCGTTTTGGGTTCATTCTGACGTAAAAATCACATTGGGAGCCTCTCGGGTGGGTCGGACAGCCCACCTGTCACAACCCACCGGTCTTCACAGGTGGGCGGGTCGACCCACCGGTCCTGACCAACCGGTCATGATCGGTGGGTAGGTCGGCCCGCCCGTAGGGGCCCGCCGATGGAGGCTAAGGGCCTGCTAGGATCGGCGGGCAGGTTGGCCAGCCGGTTGGCCCTGAGGCCCTGTCCTCTCAGGTGGGTGCCCTCAGGCGGGCCATTTGGCCCACCAATCTTAGCGAAAAAATGCCATTTTCCCCAAAACCTTCCCCAACCTTTGGAGAAATCAAATGGGGATTTTTCAAACCCATTTTCCACACTTTCAAAGTCTCATAAGATGATTCTAACCTAGATCTAGGTTAGATTTAAGGAATGGAAGCCATCTTACCTTCTTTGCTCAAGAACTCTTTCAAAAACCCCAAAATCACTTCAAATCACCAATGCTTTCCCAATCGTGTAAACACTTCTTCAAATCCTTCAAAATTAACACATAAATCATCTATTAAGCCTTAGATTCATCATCTCAAGGGGGATTTACAAGACCTCAAGAAACTCTACCTAAATCAAAGGTTTTACTTGGGTATGGTGAAAGTTTAGGGAATATAGCCTTCGCTCACCTCTAAACGTAGATCTCGTATTGGGGACCACTCTTCCGGCATCGAAATGAGAAGATCAAGTCTTGGCGCCACTTAAATCCATTCCTTCTTCCTCTTCCTCTCCTTTCTTCTTCTCCGTTCTCTTTTCTCCCTCCTTTTCTCTCTCCTCTTTACTCTTTTCACCAAACACCCGAATGTTATAAATGAGAAAATGGAAAACTCATAAATGCTATTTATACTTTCTAAAACAACTAAGTAACCACATGGGTGGGTCACTCAGGTGGGCGGATCCACCCACCTGTGACCGCCCACCTGAGGGCCGAAAATTGGCCAACAAGTGGGATTTTGATGAAATTCGACTCTCGGCACGAATCTCACTCTCGACATAAGATATATTATACGTATGCGCTTTAGGATACGGCTACATACCTGCTTTATTCGTACATGGCCTTATGATATGTGCATGTACACGGCTTGGGTACACCCGTCTCCTCTGGCACTGACTCGGACTTGTCCGGCCAACCAGTGTTCAAAGTTACCCTTGCCATCATGGTCCATAAGGAACCCGCCTTAACCCTCTCCGGTTCGTGTCCTGCATGGCTAAACCAGGTCAACCATGTAATTAGACCGGGTTTAAAAAGTAGAGTATCACATTTACCCCCCTTCTGAAAATTTCGTCCTTGAAATTGGCGTACCTGGTTGTTCGAAAAGATGAGGGTACTTGGCTTGGATTTCATCCTCTTTCTCCCAAGATGCTTCTTCAAGTGAATGATTAGCCCATCGCACCTTTACGAAGGAAATGGAACGGTTGCGAAGGATTTTCACCTTTCGGTCCAAGCTTTTAGCTGGTTGCTCTGTATAGGTCATACCGCTTCTAGATATTCTGGTTCCACGGGTAATACATGAGATGGATCATGAACGTATCGCTTCAGCATGGATACATGAAATACGTTATGGACATTCCCGAGTGAAGGTGGCAGAGCAAGCATGTAGGCTACTGAGCCAACCTGAGCTAAGATCTCAAATGGGCCAATGTATCTCGGGCTCAACTTCCCCTTTCTATGAAATCTTTGCAACCCTTTAGTAGGAGAGACCTTGAGAAACACCTTTTCTCCTGCCTGAAACTTAATGTCTTTCCTGCGGTTGTCTACATAGCTCTTTTGACGTGACTGAGTTGCTTTAATCCTTTCTTGAATAACATCGACCTTGTCACAAGTTATTTGTATCATCTCGGGTCCTAACATTCGGCGTTCGCCTACCTCATTCCAATACAGAGGAGTTCTGCACTTCCTACCATATAATACCTCATATGGAACCATCCCAATTGTAGCTTGGTAACTGTTGTTATAGGCAAACTCCATAAAGGGTATATATTCCTCCCAACTACCACACATTTCCATTGCGCACGCCCTGAGCATGTCCTCTAATATCTGTATGGTTCGCTCTGACTGACCATCAGTTTGTGGGTGGAAAGCAGTACTCAAATTCAATTGTGATCCTAAGGCATGCTGGAAGCTTTTCCAAAATCTGGAAGTGAACCTTGGGTCCCTATCTGATACAATGCTCATTGGCACTCCATGCAAGCGCATTATGTTATCCATATAAAGTTGTGCTAATTTGGCCATAGAGAACTTGGTCTTGATGGGAATGAAATGAGCAGTCTTAGTAAGCCGATTGACTATCACCCATATCGCATCCATCCCCTTAGGTGTGCATGGTAGTCCGGTGACAAAGTCCATTGTGATCGTATCCCACTTCCAGTCTGGTACTGGGAGTGGCTGAAGTGTACCATAAGGTTGATGCCTCTCAGCTTTTACTTTCTGGCATGTAAGACAAGTCGCCACATACAGGGCTATTGTGATTCTCATGTTTGGCCACCAGTAATTTTGTTTAAGGTCCTTATACATCTTTGTACTTCCTGGGTGGAGTGAGTACTCGGAGCTATGTGCTTCCCGCACTATCTTGTCTTGTATATCCAAATCATCGGGCACACACAACCTTCCACGAAACAATAATGCCCCATCGTTGGCTAAAACAAAATAGGGTCGTTCATTGTTTGATCTTGAATCTTAATTTCTGATCCGCTACAATTCAGGATCCAAAGGTTGTTTCATTATCACCTCTTGCCTAATAGACGGATGCACCTGTAGAGCCGCCAATGACACAGTCAACCATTTAAGGTCTTCTAGTTGATGTTCAAGCTCTAAGGTTGCCCCTTCATATAAGAGGGTTTCATCCATTAGCGTCGCCTCCTGTACAAGTGATGGGTTGACTGCTAAGTATGAGAGTGACACAGTCTGTGCCTTCCGACTCAACGCATCTGCCACTACATTAGCCTTTCCAGGATGATACTGGATATCACAGTCATAATCCTTCATGAGCTCAAGCCATCTCCTCTGCCTCATGTTCAAAGCTTTTGTGACCACTGTATATCTCGCACTTCTCCCCATACAAATAGTGTCGTGAAATCTTTAGGGCAAAAATAACTGCAGCTAGTTCCAAGTCATAAGTGGTGTAGTTCTTCTCATATTCCTTTAGTTGTCGGGATGCATACGCTATCACCTTACCACGTTGCATGAGAACACAACCCTACCCCACCTTAGAAGCGTCAGTATAGACTGTCATTCCACCTGTGCCTTCGGGGATAGTCAACACAGGGGCCGACACCAATCTTTTCTTCAATTCTTGAAAACTCTTCTCACACTCCTCTACCCATTCAAATTTCACACCCTTTTTGGTTAACTTGGTCATTGGTGCTGAGATCCGAGCAAAATTCTCGATGAAGCGCCGGTAGTACCCAGTCAAACCCAAGAAACTTCTAATTTTAGTAACATTCTTAGGGCTTTCCCATTCTACTACCGCTTTCACCTTGTCAGGATTCACCTCGATTTCGGTCTTAGACATTACGTGTCCCAGGAATCCAACTTTCTCAAGCCAAAACTCACATTCACTGTATTTGGCAAACAATTGTTGTTCTCTCAGCCTCTATAACACCATCCTCAAGTGTTGAGTGTGCTCCTCTTCTGTCTTAGAGTAGATCAAGATGTCATCAATAAAAATAATTACCTATTTGTCGAGGACATCATGAAATACTCGATTCATTAAATCCATGAACGATGCCGGTGCATTGGTTAACCCAAAAGATAACACTAGGAACTCATAGTGACCATACCGAGTCCTGAATACTGTCTTGGGTATGTCGTTGTTCTTTATCTTGAGCTGATAATAGCCTGATCTAAGGTCTATCTTTGAAAATACCCTTGTGCCCTGCAGTTGGTCAAACAAATCATCAATGCGTGGCAATGGGTACCGATTCTTAATGGTTAGCTTATTCAATTCCCGGTAATCAATGCACATACACAAGCTGCCATCCTTCTTCTTAACAAACAATACTGGGGCACCCTAAGGTGAAACACTTGGGCGAATAAACCCCTTCTCCAACAATTCTTGCAACTGCATCTGCAACTCCTTCAATTCGGCTGGTGCCATCTTGTATGGGGCTTTAGACACTGGAGCTGCTCCAGGAACCAAGTCTATGGCAAACTCCAACTCTCTATCAGGCGGTAAATGCATCAGATCATCTGGAAAGACGTTGGAAAACTCTTTAACCACCTTTACCTCTTCTAGAGGTGTAACCCTTGCATCAACATCAAGTACCAATGCTAAGTAGCCTTGACATCCACTCTCCAACAACTTTACCGCTTGAAGGGCAGAGACGAGGACCTTTCTCGCCCGTTTCATTTTATCTGCTCGGTATACCAATTCTTTTCCCTCATCATCTGTCACCCTGATTAATTTTTCAGCACACATCACATTAACCTGATGGGCCGATAACCAATTCATGCCCAGTATAACGTCAAAATTCTGCATATTGAACTTAATGAGTTGTGCATCCAATTTCTTCCCACTGATTTCCACTGGGCACGGTCCATACGCCTCATTCAACTGTGTAAATTTACCCGTAGGCATACTAACAATCATTCCATGATCTAGGGTCTAGGGTGACATATCCAGTTTCTCAGCAAATCTTTTAGATACGAATGAATGTGTAGCTCCTGAATCGAATAAGGCATAGGCTGGTATGCTCGATATAGATAGGACACCTAGTGTAACAATGCATATAAGTACAGCAGGTCATCAATAGGTAACATAAGGAATTTCTCAAATTAAAAATGTACCTGCTACCACCTCCGTGCTGGCCTCGGCTTCCTCAGCTGATAGGGCATACATCCTTCCCTGCGGTTGATTTCCCCGAGTTAAGGGAGGTCGGTACGCAGAGGGCTGACTGGAGGATAAGGCTGGTCTGACCCGACAGTCCTTAGCATAGTGCCCACAGGAATGACAGTTAAAGCAATGGATCTGTGATGCCGAAACTAGGGCGGGGCCCCTCTGCACTTGATCCACTGTAGATGGAGGTCAGGGCGGCCTTGGGCCTGTAGGCACCGTACTAGTGTTCGGGCTGAAAGATGTAGAGCCCGAACCACCAGCTGGTTAGGGAGGGGAGCCAGATGGCCTATAGGGCTGTCTATATATAGGCCCAGAACTATACGACCCACGGTATGCCTTGGAGGAGTTGCCCATGTCCAGAAATGGATTTGACCTCTTCCACAATCCTGGTGTGAGGGACTGTTCTCCCTTTTGCTTATCTTCCATGCTCTTAGCCTTCTGCACAATCTGGCCATAGTCTGTCAAATCTAAGACCTCAAGTACAGACCCAATGGATGCCTTTAGGCCCTTCAAAAATCTTGCAGCCTTTTCTTCAGCTGTCCTCATATGCCTAGGGGAAAAATGGAACAAGCTCTCAAATTATTGCTGATACTCAAGAATAGTCTTACTCCCTTAAGTTAAGGCCATAAATTCCATCTCCTTACGGTCCCTGAAGCTACGTGGGTAATGATTGGCCAAGAACAACTCCTTGAACTGTTCCCAGGTGGGTTCCGAATGTGCGGCCAACAATATGGGCTTGGAGGCTTTCCACCAAGAGTTAGCCTCCTTCTTGAGTTGCAGCCCCGCACAAATAAGTTTCTGTGCTTTAGTGCACTCAATCACCTCAAATATCTTCTTCAGCTCTTGGATCCACTGGTCCGGCTCCAGAGGATCACTTCCCACCTTAGAGAATACAGGTGGCAAGTTCCTCTTGAATGACTCCACTACCCTTGACGTATTATTTGTCGGTGGGTAATTGGGTGCATACGCCGGATAGTAAGGGTATGGAGGGGGCACCACATATGGAGGAACGCTGAAGGGTGGAATTGGAGGTGTACCTCCCACTTGTGGCCCCGTACCAGACCCTACAGGCGGGTCCTATGGAGTAAGTATCCGGGGAGGTTGACCTGTTTGAGAAAGGTCTAACTGTTGCTGTATAGCAGTCATAAATGCTTACTGCTGCTGAAGCATTTGTTGCTGGAAAGCCTGTTGTGGCTGCTGAATTATGGTAGCAACATCACCCGGAGTGATGACTGGTGGAGGGTCCGGAAGTGTAGTCACAGGTGGGTCTCCTTGTGCCACACCTTGACCAAAGGGTTCTGGAGGTTGTGGAAGTGGGGTTTGCCCCACTGAACGGGACCTCCTGGGATTCGGTGGTCGATTGACCGGACGAGGACTGCGCGAGGTACCTCGTGCATTGCTTCCGGATCTAGTACGTATCATTGTATCCTTGCACCTGGACCATACCATACACCACATTGGTTAAACACCTTAGAATTTATATCGGCACATAATCATATGCCAACACAGGGTATTATAGTGGATGATGTTTTGCAACTAGCCAAAACTTAATCCCGAAAATACAGTGCAAGTGCTTCAACAAGTAGTACGATGGTCCCACCCGATAATATGGTGCTAGCCACACACACCCTTTTTTTTTTCAGGTATATCATTATACTAATACTAATAATAATAATAATACCCCCACTTTTTCCCCCTTTTTTTTTTCAAGTTTTCTCTCAACCGGCGGGATGCCTCCAGCGGGCAGGTCGGCCCGCCGGTCAGACCCGAGCGGAAATACGAACAGGGCTTTTAAGCCCCTGTTCCTCATTTTCTTTTATTCCTTCCCCCTTTCTCTCTCTCAGGTAATTTTTGAGGGTTCCTTGACGCTTCCACTAGCGATTTCACTCAACGATCCGGCGAGTTTTGGGAAGATTCAACTCCTCTACTTCCAAGTAAGTCTCTTCCCCATTTTTTCTTCTTAAAACGTATACTTTGGAGGTAGAAACCTTGTGTAGTCCTCAATCTTGAATTTTTTCCGTGTTTCTTTCCATAGAACAGTGTTTCCATGAAAATGTGATGTTTGCTATGTGATTTATCTCTAGATTTAGGATTTACTTCTCAATTTTTGAGAGAAAACCCAACCGTGCCCTAATTTTCTCTAATTTGGGGCTTTCTTCTTTCTCCACCCTTTTCTCCCCAACTAACAACCCAAATGCAATTCCTTATGTTTGATTTGTACTTGAAATGTTGTAGAGATCATGGAAAGTCATGTATGCTTGAAATCCCATCTCTTCCCATGAAAATCCATCTCTTTGTGTTGGGTTTCTTTGATTCTCTTTCCATCCCTTCATACTTGTGAATCCCTTTCACCTCAATATCATAACAGTAGATGTTTTTGCATATTCTAGATTGTAGAATGATAGCATTTCATCCATGAACATGTAAGCTTCAAGCTTTACTCTATTGTGAGATTTTTCATTTTTTTTTCTTAGATTGACCTTGCACATTGAGAATTGGGGTTTTTCTATCATTCCTTACTTGCCGTGCTTTATATGCCTTTTGTCACATTTCTGTTTTGCCATAATTTCTATCTTGTCACTGGCCATGCATTTCATCCATAGACTTTCTATCATTCCTCACTTGTCACATTTTGTCACATTTCTATTTTTCCATGCTTTCTGTCTTGTCACTTACCATGCATTCCATCCATAGACTTTCTATCATTCCTCGCTTGTCACATTTTTGATTTGCAAGACTTGGGTTTTAGGGCATTCTCATATTGCTCACCCATCTATTTATTCCCTTTTTGTTATTCCTCTTCCTTACTCACCATTCTTTCTCCTCTTTTCTTGCTAGGATGTCTTCTCGCAAGGGCAAAGAACCCGCATCCTCTTCCGCTTGGCGTAAGACCACCACTTCCAAACGAAAAAGTGCAGGGACTAGTTCCCCAGCACCTCGCACAAGGCGACCCTGACCTGCCCCTATTGATCCTTCCGACTACGATGAGGAACTCTTTCGCTGATCAGAGGCAGCAACCAACTGGCAGGCCTTCCTGAAGAGGTCCATTATAATGGAGAAGACTGTGGTAGTTGGCGACTTCGACAAGGTTCAGCTTCAGGAGAGAGGTTCACCGCTCTGGGTTGGCAGTCTATCCTCCACATAGACCATCCGCGCTATGAGCAACTGGTTCATAGATTCTATTGCAACTTGGAGGTCTCTTACCAGTATAGAGAGTATGCGATAACCAGCATGGTGAAGGGGGTCGACATTCAGTTGACTGTGGACACTCTGGCTAGTATTTTGGACATCTCTTCAGTTGGGCAGTATTTCTACATTCCTCCAAAGAGTAAGCCTGTGGGCCCATTCTTGAGTTTAGAGACACAGGACCACATCTATGAGACCATCTGTGGCAACAGGGAGCGTCCGAATTCTGAGACGTCATTTTACCCAGAGGTTCATGTGCTTGCCCGTTTGGTCCAGTTCAACTTGCTCCCCAGAGGAGGTCACCGGAACTAGGTGGGCTTCATGGTGGCCTTCTTAGCCTTCTGCATTTATACGGCCTTAGAGGGAGGTACCGAGCACTTGTGCTTGCCTTACGTCATCCTCAAGACGATGGAGCACCATACCTCACACCTCGAGGATGGAGGGTTTCCCTATGGTAGGATCCTAACCAGGATCTTTGAGTTCTTTGGAGTGGACCTGAGTGGTGAGGAGGGGAAGACTCCAACAGATAAGTTTGATAGGGAGAATCTATTGAGGATGGGTCTCCACACACTCATGGATGTACCTCAGAGAGCAGGGGCTCAAAGAGGCAGGGTTAGGAGGACTGCCCATAGGGAGGATGTTCCCATGGAGGAGGAGACTAGTGAGGAGGATGAGGACTATGTTCCTCAGTGTGAGGAGGAGGATTTTGTGGACGAGGATATCCTCGAGGAGGAGCCTCTTGACTCGAGAGGTACTGATTCGAGCTTCACTAGAGCTGCAGGCTCACAGCATAGAGTCCCACCTCCTGAGAGTGGTGCCTATGATTTTGAGGGCATGATGTCTGCTATGAGTGCCTTGAAAGACGGGCAAGATCAACTACTAAGAAGACTGGATGAGAGTGCTTCTAGGGAGGAAAACATCCTAGAGAGGCAGGCTACCTTAGAGAGTTCCTTCCTCAGATTGGGCCAAGACTTGGATACAATGGCCAATTCCATTTTCGTAGATTTTTTCCGACTTAGGAGAGATGTACAGCTGGTGAACTCGAGGTTTGAATACTATGACTGTCGACTCAACGTTAACTCCAGACCTCGGAGGAACGGAGTAATAGTATTGGACGATGACGATGATCTTTGAGGACTTAGCTCGCCCGTCCACACCAGCTTCTCACTTATTTCCATGTTGTTGATCTTATTATATTTTTCTTTCATTTCTCATTCTTTGTACTTTATTTGTCACTAGACTTACTTGTGGGGTGTTATGTTTTGTTGGTGGCTTGTGCTAGTTTTTTTTTTTTGTATGTTTGATAACTTGTGTAGTTTAATTGTGGCGTCATTTGTTAATTATGATCATTGATATATATATATATATATGTTGTTTATCAGGTGTTTGTGTGAAAAATTTTTAAAAATCTTGTTTTGCGCCGTTATGCTACCGAAATTTCGTTAAATTCGTATTCGATGGGTTATGACATCAATTAAATATTCTTTTATTGGTTCCAAGAAATTTTCTCTCATGCATGCCATGAAATGCGTTAACTAAATGCAACCATTATTATTACTTCCTTTCTTTGGCTTTTAACTCTTTAAAGTTTTTTTTTTTCATTTACCCAATCCCATTTCCTATTATAGATTCTATGGGGTCTATATGGTATGCTGTGAGGGAATAGAGCATCACGCTCTGATATCACCGTTGTCACACCCCGTTCACACAGAACCAGACCGGTGACAGGGTTAACTCCGATTAACCCAAACCTGCCAGGATCATCTGATGCAGTATCCAACCACAGCATACACACAACTAAGAAAATGTTCAACAGTTCAGCGGAAGACCTAATTTACTTGTAAATATCCTCGATATACTTGATACTCAAATTGTAATACATAGTTAAGTACATGTGGGCCCACAGGCATGATATTTACATAAAAAGAATACAATTTACATATCAAGTACACAAAAGGGGTCGTCAAAAGAATCAAAAAGTAACCCTGTATGGAGTCACTGCTGTGGTCCCACAGCACAACCCTCGCACGTGTAATTCGTGCTTTGTTCATAGTCCTTGGGGACCCACCAATCCTCCTCAGAGAATTTTACTGTGGGGCCCGACCCTTGATCCTCAGGCTGGTGACCTGCAAAATCGTCCAAAAGAGGTGCACACATGGGATGAGCTCACTAGCTCAGTAAGTGAAAAGGAGGACCACACAACAGTCCACACAAAAATCATAACCATATGCACTATATGCTATGTAATTCATTTTTAATCACATCCACCTAAACAACATTACTAAGTCTTGGGTTTAGTGCTACTACAACCACAATGCGCGTATACTCCGGGTACGAGCGCTTGAACTGCATCCCGCGATACGCCTATAGGGCTGTCGAAAAAGGCCCACCGTGAGTACTCAGAAAAGTAAAGCATGTCGACCACCGGCTCTCAACATAAAAGTAAATGATAGAAAATAAAGGTGCTGACTCCAGCAATTTAAAAGCAGTACGATTGGCCCTCTTGAATATACCACCGGGGTTGCCCACTGTCCTAATGACCAGCCGGGCGTATGTCTAACCGCCACAGTGACCCGACAACCATGACCACTGCTTCCCCCCAAATGGTAACCCAACACCTCAACCCCTGTTAGGAAAGGTCGTAGCACGAGAAGATGATAATCCTAAACCGCATGCTCCAATATGACATAGTACGATTACATAGTACCACCGCGTCTCATTCCATGGGCCACCAATGCACTCATTTCCAAGCCGACTACAGCATCTAGTCTATTAATGCATTATGCACAATGATGCCATCATTCATCACATAATCACATCATCATTTGTCATTAAGAAAATAAACATAACACACAAGTCATAATAGTATAAGGATGGCTAAGCTATATATAATTTGCATGATGACATGACTAGTCTAGATACAATTTAATTAATGCCAAACAAGTCTTAAAATAAGGCCAAACGTCCTCTCCCCACTTACCTATTGTGTACAAAGATTCACGCCCGGTACGGATGAGATCCGGTGCGAGAAGCGTAAGTTTTGGTGAACCTATCATAAGTGAATGAGGTTAGCATTTCACCACTTTGGGGTCAAAACTAACAAGATTTGATGATAAAATCATGTTTAGAATCCTAAAAGAAGGTCGCACGTCCATTTTGGGTCCATTCGGACGTAAAAATCACATTGGGAGCCTCTCGGGTGGGTCGAACAGCCCACCTGTCACAGTCCACCGGTCTTCACATGTGGGCAGGTCGACCCACCGGTCCTGACCCACCGGTCATGACCGGTGGGTAAGTCAGCCCACCGGTAAGGGCCTATCGGTGGAGGCCAAGGGCCTACTAGGATCGACGGGTAGGTTGGCCCATCGGTCGGCCTGCCGATTGGCCCCGAGGCCCTATCCTCTCAGGTGGGTGCCCTCAGGTGGGCCATTTGGCCCACCGATCTTAGTGAAAAAATGTCATTTTCCTCAAAACCTTCCCCAACCTTTGAGGAAATCAAATGGGGCTTTTCCAAACCCATTTTCCACACTTTCAAAGTCTCATAAGATGATTCTAACCTAGATCTAGGTTAGATTTAAGGAATGGAAGCCATCTTACCTTCTTTGTTCAAGAACTCTTTCAAAAACCCCAAAATCACTTCAAATCACCAATGCTTCTCCAACCGTGTAAAAACTTCTTCAAATCCTTCAAAATCAACACATAGACCATCTATTAAACCTTAGATTCATCATCTCAAGGGGGATTTACAAGACCTCAAGAAAATCTACCCAAATCAAAGGTTTTACTTGGGTATGGTGAAAGTTTAGGGAGTATAGCCTTCGCTCACCTCTAAACGTAGATCTCGTGTTGGGGATCATTCTTCCGGCGTCAGAATGGGAAGATCAAGCCTTGGCGCCACTTAAATCCATTCCTTCTCCCTCTTCCTCCCCTTTCTTCTTCTCCGTTCTCTTTTCTCCCTCCTTTTCTCTCTCCTCTTTGCTCTTTTCACCAAACACCCGAATGTCATAAATGAGAAAATGGAAAACTCATAAATGCTATTTATACCTTCTAAAACAACTAAGTAACCACATGGGTGGGTCACTCAGGTGGGCGGATCCGCCCACCTGTGACCGCCCACTTGAGGGCCGAAAATTGGCCAACAAGTGGGATTTTGATGAAATTCGACTCTCGGCACGAATCTCACTCTCGGCATAACATATATTATACATATGCGCTTTAGGATACGGCTACATACCTGCTTTATTCGTACATGGCCTTATGATATGTGCATGTACACGGCTTGGGTACATTCGTCTCCTCTGGTACTGACTCGAACTTGTCCGGCCAACCGGTGTTCAAAGTTACCCTTGCCATCATGGTCCATAAGGAACCCGCCTTAACCCTCTCCGGTTCGGGTCCTGCATGGTTAAACCGGGTCAACCATGTAATTAGACCGGGTTTAAAAAGTAGGGTATCACAAGAGAAAACTTAGGAGTTGACAGTGCTCAAGATTTGGATTACATCGAAGCTGATAATAGTGTTGATATTGAGCAAGTCTTTGAATCTGCTAGTACCCTGGTGCATTTGGGTATGAATGACCCCTTCCATGAGGATACTCCTACTCCAACTCAGACCACCACAAAGAAAAATATTGATAGGACACCCACGGGATGAAGAAAAAAGAGCGCTAATAAGGCAGATAGCCACGTCAAGGACTTGTATGGGAAGTATTTATCCATTAAAATTGAGAAAGCATCTAGTACTTCTGTTACATCTCCTATTCATGGTGGAGAAGGTGAATCTCATACTCGAGATTTCAGTGTGAGTGCATGTGAGGCGGTATTATCCTCCATACCGGACATGCCAAAGGAGACATACTTGAAGGCCACCAGTCGTATGTGTGCTGATCCTAGTTAGAGGGAGTTGTTTGTCTGTGCAGAGCCTGTTAAGAGGACTTGGCTTTTAGATGCCTTGGAGTAGTTTGGGGGCAACGAGCCCTATGTCTGATTCTAATGTTAAGACTAATTTTGATGGTTGTGTTTGAATACCACTTATGATAATTTTGGATTCAGGATAATATTTTTGATGATGGCTACTTGTGTTTTATTTCTTTTGTTTTTTTTCTTTTTGTGTTGTGTGTAATGTTGAACATGTGTTTTGGATTGAGACGATGTGTTATATTTATATTTTGCAGTTATGTCAAATGCATTATGTGAAACTTCTAGTGATGAAGAAGATATGATCATTCACATGGGCATAGAATTATTGAGTGATGCTATATATATTCGGGAACCATGTAGGGATAGTGTATTTTCAGGTACTGTCATGATGCATGAGGTATTGAATGGGCATGCCAATAGATGTTATGAAGATTTTAGGATGGAACGTCATGTCTTCCTTAACCTATGTGATTATGTTAGACATAGGGGATGGTTAAAAGACACGACCAACATCCGAGTGGATGAACAGCTTGGAATGTTCCTATGGATTGTTGGGAAGGGTTTAAGTAATAGGGACACCCAAAATCATTTCAACCACTCTGGAGAAATAGTTAGTCGAACATTCAATGTTGTCTTGATTGCAATGCAATGCCTGGCTAAGGAGAAAATCAGACCGCTAGACATCAGTATAATACAGACAGAGATCGCATAGAACCCGAAATACGACCCTTTTTTCAAGTTAAATCTGTTAATATGATACATGTTTGTAATTAAATATATGAATATTTATATTCTTATTTGTAGTGACCATTTAATTGTCACTATATGTCATAACATTGTATTGGCGCCATAGATGGTACTCACATCCATGCGATAGTTCCAAGAGAGGATCAAACTCGATATAGGAATCGAAAGGGGATCACAACTCAAAATGTGATGTGTGCATGTTCATTTGACATGCGATTCACATGTGTATGCGGGATGGGAAGGTAGGGAAAATGATTGTTGAGTACTTGAACTGGCAAGGAGTGATCCCCGATTGAGTTTTCCACATCCACCTCCAGGTATTAACTTTATACTAGTATATTAGATTTTCATTTCAGTGTATAAGTAATGTCTATGTATTTTTTTTGTTTGTAGGAAAGTATTATGTTGTCGACTCTGGGTATGCTTGTCAATCTAGATTTTTGACACCTTTTAGGGATGAGAGGTACCATCTACCGGACTACAAAGGGCGTAGAAGATCCCCAAGAAAAGCAAAAGAGTTGTTCAATTATAGACATTCATCACTTCAGAATGTCATTGAACGTACATTTGGGGTATTGAAGAACAAATTTCAAATTTTAAGGTTAATGCACCAGTTCCCAGTGAAAGCTCAGGCATCAATCGTACTGGCATGTTGTGGGCTACACAACTATATTCGAGAAGAGCATATTGCTGATGTTGAATTTGTGGGGATGAGTGATGATTTAAAAGTTGCAGAAAATGACTTGAATCCGCCACATGAAGATTTCATTGATCATTCTATATCATAATATAGTCAACGAAATAGGGCAAAAGAGATGAATGCCACTAGGCTAAGAATTACAAATGCAATGGCTAGACAGCAAAGGATGCCAGAACTAGTTGAAAACTAAAATCAATAACTATTTTGATAAAACTGAAAACCTAAATTGATGTTTCAAGTGATGTAGTACTTGTTTTATGTTACGTCTATGTATGTGGTACATGTTGATATATTATTATGAATGTCATATATTTGGATGCTATATTGACTTCTTTGATATTTAAATTACTGTTACATATGACTTCTTCTATGCAACCACTCATAATAGCAAATTGTGAAATTTACGGGAAGAGTTGTGGTAAATATACAACCAAGTCGGGCAAAAACATTGGAAGAGAATTTTTCAAGTGTCAAGATTCATGTAATTTTTTCATGTGGGTGGACCAACTACATCTATGTAGATGTGGTAAAGGTCAATACAAAGTACGAACTGCAACGAAAGGTCCAAACAAGGGACAATATTTTCTATGTTGCCCAAATTCAACTAGGGTAATTTATTTCTACGATTGATCTATTTCTAATAGATAATTTTATATTTTTTTTTTAATTCGATGTTAAATTTCAACGACCCTAATCACATCTATTATTTGATATAGGCTGATAACCGTGGATGTGGTATGTTTGCATGGTTGAAAGATGAAACACATATCTCTACCATACAACATACATTATGTTCAGAAAGCTCAACATCAACATCATCCACACTACCGTCCATTTCAAACGAGTACATGAAAGGATATCTGGGAGGGACACTTAAAGGACTAGAGAACCAAACAAATAAGATGAAAGACATCCTCCATGCATTCAAGTCTTTAGACTTGGATAAAAAGTGAAAATTTGGGAAATTATGTAATAATTAACTTGGACAAGGCATTGTTAGTTCTGTATTTTATTCATCCTTTTGAAACCATGTTTTTTTAGTTGGTATATAATCACTTTATTGTCCCAAAGGATTTGTATGCTTATAGTATTTTAATGTTATTTTTGTAATTATTGACTTAAAAGAAAAGAAAAGAGAAAAAAAAAAAACGTTTCTGAAACAAGCATTACCAAACAGCAAAACTGTCGTTTTTTTGTTCTGAAACTGTTCTAGAAACAGATTCACCAAATAGCATTAAATCGTTTAAAAACGGCGTTTTGACACAGAAACTGAAATTTCAAATTTTTGACAAAACAGAGATTCTGGAACAGAAACGATACCAAACGGTGCCTTATATAGGTAGCAATACCATCAGGTGAGTGGAACATCAGCTGAAATTTCTGAGTTAATTGATTGAAAGGTAAGTGGAACTTGACATGATTCACCTATGTATTGATGCACATGTTTATTTACTAGGATTTTATGCATGAATTATATGAATGAAAAATTAAGAAAAGATGGTTTATGTTTGTAATTGAGAATGGTGCATGAAAATGTGCAAGGGAATAGAATGGAAACAAATGAAAGGATGGACGACTGTGTGACATGATTGCAACCTTTTCCAACAGGGGTTGAGCTGTTAGATGAGGCATATGTATATGTTTATGTTCATCTCTTAACCGCAGAATGCTTTGCCTAGCCAGCGGAATGATCCATTTGGGATGGGATGAGATATAATGTGCCACCTACCCCGTGGTTTTATCATGCGTACCACCTAGCCCGTGGTTTTGCGTATATGTACCACCTAACCCATGGTTATGAGACTGGATTGTGACTGTTTGATATACGAGATGTTTCACATTTACGATTATAGTTGGCAGTATGTCCCAATGACTTAAAGGAAAAATCCATAATTTTAAAGTTTAAAGTGACTATTTATGATTATATTTAAGAATGTGTATGGAAATATGTAAAACAATAAAGGTTATGTCAAGAATCGAGAAGGTGAGAGTAAAATCAAGAAACTACCCAGTGAGGTGATATACTGTAGAGCCCTGCTCTTTAGACCTGGTTTATTGATCGGTCGGTTTGGTTTGGTCATGTAGGGTCTGAACCAGAACGGGCTGATACCAGTGCCTTGTGGTATATGACGGCAAGGGTGACATAAAATGCTGGGTGGCTGGATAAGATTGAGCCGGTACCCGAGATGATCTGCACGCCGAAGCCGTGCCCTTACACCTATTACAATGGCCATGTATGAATAGGAAATGTACGTTATCGTGTTTGAATGATAGGAACTTGGTCCACAACACGTGGTGAGAGTAAGGTACATGTTAAGACTCCGTTTTCCTCCAAAGTACTGCCCGGTTGGCTTGTTTGGCCAACTGGTAGGTGTCACTGGTAGGTGTGAGACCCACCAGTGTGACCCTCCTGTTGGGGTATTGTGGACCTCAGCATGCTCAGCTTGGATGAGCATATGTATTTCAACCTCCTCGTCGTAATGAGGTCTTGCATGCCTGATGATGCTGGCTACATCGCCGGAAAATGGGATTTAATGTGTTTGGGTCCATAAATGGGCAAAACCAAACATACCTTAGAAGATATTTATTGGCTAGGTATAAATAGTCTTTATATCTCTCTTTCCCTCATTTATGATTTCAGCAAGTTTGTGAGAGGAGTAAAGAGGAGGGAGAAAGAGGAAGAAGAAGAGGAAGACTAGGGAAGAGGCTTCCCCCTTAGATTCTGGAGCCGCATCTTAGCTTTTCGTCACCGGAACAATGTCCGGTGTCTTCAGATTTACATCTTGAGGTAAGTAACACCATAAACCCTTGAGATATGATGAAACTCTTGTGTGTATGGTTGAATCTAGGGAATAACAGAACCAATGTGTGTTTTCCTTGAAGGATTTAAGAAGGAAACAAAGATTTGGGAGATTATTGAAGTGACATTTGAGTTTGGGGAAGAGAAATCCCAAGATTTGGGGTTTTTAAGTTAAGGTATGATTCTTTTTCCCCAAATCTTGTTAATGGATTAGATTCACGGTACAAATAAGTAGATGAGGCTTAGAATGTGTGGGGAATGAAGTGAGAACCACCCCATTGGGGTTCCAGGGGGTGGAATGAAGGAAAGAAGGAAAATAGCAACCCGTTGGTGAGACCTACCAGTCACGCCTATCCCCTCTGGTTCTACAAACTAGTAAGATCGGTGGGTGCCTGACCGGCCAGTGAGACCTACCAGTCACACCTGTCCCCTCTTGTTCTACCGGCGGGTGCCTAACCCATTGGTGTGACCCACCAGTCACACCTGTCCCCTCTGGTTCTACTGGTGAGTAAGACTGATGGGTGCCAAGCCCACCAATATGACCCGTCGGTCTAGGTAGATTGCACAGGTGGGTTCTCCTATCCACATGTATGACCCACCTGTTGCCCAAATGAGCTCCGATGGAACTCAAACTCACCAACGACCTTCTTCACTCTATTATACGCATCATGACTATATCCTATGTCATTTATAGTCCCGAATTGGAAGCAATTCTAAACTCTTTATCTGTGCTAGGTTTCAAGAAACTCATCTTCTCACTCCAAATCTTCACCGTACCACGAGTGCGTATTCTCTTACAAGAATAAGTAAGTGGGGAGAGGACTTTGATCTTAATTTTTGGAGTATTTTTGACATCCTATGCATTCATAGACTATATTAACATTTCGATTTTCATTCCCATGCATATGTTGATGTATGAACGATACATTTAGAACTGAACATATTTTATCTTAAATTCTATATGCATGATTACTTGCTTAAAATCTTGAGAATGAATTTATCATATAATGAATATGATGCCGATTTGCCGAACATGTGTGGTATTTCTAGATTAGATGCCGTAGTCGGCTTGGAAACAAATGCATTGGTACACCGTGGAATAGAATACGGAAGTACTCTGTAATTGTACTATCTCATATAGAAGCATGTGGAAGGTCATAGACTCCCCTAAAGCGAGACTTAATACTATGACTCCTAGCATAACAGCCAAGCCCATTGTTCGAGTACTTGGCTTCAAACCTAATGGATCAAATACTTTCTGCTCAGTGAAAGCCTTCATTACTTTGTTATGAATGTGGTTGGTATGAGGGCATTAGAATCCTGATTGGCGAAAGCCTCACTCTGGACCTGTCGCCTCCTTTAGTTGTGTCGCCATTTCGGGTGAGCAGCAATATTTGAGATGGACTAATAATAGGTTTGGTATAAAGGTCCACCATATCCCTAAACCCAACAAGAAGCAAGCAAATAGAACAATCATATTCCCTTGTGCTACGACCCTTCCCAACGGGGGTTTACGTGTTGGGTTACCACTGGGGGAAAACGTTGGTCGCGGATCGCCGTGCTGGTTAGAAGTACACCTGGCTGATCAATAGGACAATTGAAAACCTTGGTGATATATTCAGAGGGCCAATCGTCCTGCTTTTAATTTCTACTGTGGTTCGACCACAATTTTTTTTTTCTGCTGTGGTTTAGTCACGATTTACATTTCTGCTGTGGTTCGGTCACGATTTATTTTTTTGAGTGCTCATGATGGGCCTTCTTTGATAACCCTATGGGCGTATCATAGGATGAAGAATGCGTATCGAACTTGGAGCATACGCGTACTGTGGTTGTGAGTAGCACGTTACCTATGACCTAAAATGATTGTTTAGGTGGAATAGGATTAAAATGAATCTAATGCATATAGCATCATTTGTTTTACATTTGCTTGTGTGCGTCTTTCTTTCCATTTACTGAATTAGTGAGTTCATCCCTCATGTATACACATTTTTAGATGATTTTGCAAGCTATTCAGTAGAGGAGCCCGTGCCAGGTCCTATCGATGAAATCCCAGTGGGATATTAGTGGGTCCCCGAAGAATTCAAACATGGTGACGGCTGCCCGTGTGAGGGTTGTGTGGCAAGGCAACAGTGACAGATTCTATTTACTGTACTCTTTTTTATTCTTTTGGTATATTTCTCTTTTGTGCTCTCGATAGTTAAATTGTTATTTCTTGTGTAAATATCATGCCTATGGGCTCACATGTAAATACTTTATGTATAACAATTTGGGTATCAAGAGTATATGAGAAATTACAGGTAATCATTTATGACAAGACTTCCACTGAACTAGAATATTATATTTCATAATTACTTGTAGTTTCTGTGTTGTGGTTACTGTGTCTGATGATCCTGGTGGTTTTGGGTTCCCCAGAGGGAACCCAGTCACCGGTCCGGTGCTATGTGAACGAGGTGTGACATATGTTATTTATGTTCACAGGGTTTTATGAATATTTGGACTTAGCATGTTTTATATTATGGAAAGATTATGCATGTATTTAAAACTTTTGTGGATAGTTGTATTTTGTATTATATGTGGTTGTGCCAAGTTCTGTTTTACTGAGTTATATAGGTCATCCCATTATTTATTTCCCACAAATCACTAGAGGTGTGACCTGACTCAGAGGGAGAGCCAATTGTGCAGGTGTTGCTTATTTTTTGAGACTATGTTGGGATGTATATTTATTGGAATTTTCAATTAGAGTATTCATGTAATTGAATATTGAGTTTTAAATTATAAATAATAGATATAAATACAATAATAAATTCTGTTGTAGCAGTGTAACAAAGCCCATGAGTTATTGGGGAAAGATTTTTTCGTGATCATTTTAGATCACTGCCCGTGAGGGTAACACCATACCCTGCTACTTGGGCTTGGGGCATTGCAAATAGGGGTCATAAATCATATCAAACACCTCTATTTATGTATATATATTTAAACTATACCAAAGAGAGCAGAATATAATTAAAAGTGGAATCACTAAATTAAGATTATCAAATCATTCATTTAACTGGCCAACTAATTTTGTATAATGAACGATCAAAGGAAACATTGTCATAATTTATAAATCATTTACGTTATTCAAAAGTTTATATTTATTGATATGCAACAATTCTACTAACAGTCCAAAATTTTCTCATAATAGTGAAATACATAACTTCATAATCATTGATTCTTTTTCTATCGATTTCACTCGGTTCAATTTCGATTCGGTTATGATCAGTTTAATGCGGTCTGATTTTCAACCGATCCCATCATACCTCAATCTAAAACCGATCCAATAAAGATTAGTTCAGTTTGATCATTTTTTTCGATCAATTTTACCGGTTTGGGCTAGGTTTTGACACCCTAATGATTATCATGTTCTTTCGGACAAATGATGGTTGAGTCCTTTGTAAACCATTGCTTTAGTCCTTCCATCTACATACATAAGGTGTCAATTTGTCGATTCAGACTGGTTTTGGTGTGAGGAGTGAAACCAAAACATGGTCCAATATGGCGATTTCTCATCGGTTTACTATTGATTTGGTTTTGGGTTACCATGTAAATATATTAAGAAGTATGAAAAAGGGGGGGGGGGGTTGGTATTGGTTTCTTATTGGACCATGTCGATTTGGGCTCAATTTTTAAAGTTTGATTTGGTGTCTAATCGGTTTCAGTGTTGTCCAACTTAGTTTCAATCTTCAAAAACCTCAGTCCGAAACATGGTCCAATAAACTAATATAGGTTTTGAATAGGGTTGGGACCTCGGAGGGATTTGCAAGTTGAGTGGAGGTGGTG
The DNA here is from genome assembly GCF_013358625.1 of Macadamia integrifolia. Lineage (NCBI taxonomy): Eukaryota > Viridiplantae > Streptophyta > Magnoliopsida > Proteales > Proteaceae > Macadamia > Macadamia integrifolia. The sequence continues at coordinate 26,033 of NW_024869000.1, forward strand.
AGGTCGCATCAGCGATGGGGTGGGGTGCAGTAAGAAGAGGAGAGGAATGGTTCTTGCAAATGCATTGTAGGAAGAAAGAAGAAGAGGAGGAAGGAAAAGAAAAAAAAATTATAAAATTATATGGTTGAATAATAAAACACAAAATCAGAAAGAGAACGAGATGGAACCGTTTAAGAGGTGAAATGAGGAATAATTTGGCCATTTCAAACAGCAAGGAAGAAGAAGAGGTAATAATTCACTCTTTTTTTTTTTTTTTTTTTT
>NW_024869000.1:26313-53577 GCF_013358625.1 Macadamia integrifolia
GAAGGGGGGAGAGGGGATCAAAGGTGGAACTTTCGACACAGGAATTTGAATAAATAGGAGGTAAGTTCAGGGGAGTGATAACATAATTTTCATAGAATTGTTGAGTTTTCAAATCTATAGTCGGTTATAGGGATTTCTATAACCAATTCCGATCAAATTTGGACTAGAATCGATAGGGACCAATACGATACCGATCAGATTTGAATCAGCTAGGCTCTATTTAATTGTTTGATGGATATGTTGAAATTGTGTGGCCCAACATATATTTATTTGTGTTTTTTTTCTATATGATATTATTATTATTATTTGCATGTGACATCATTGTTGGAAAATCAGGTTTTTCGACCCGACTCGTCCAGTAAAAAACTTAGCGAGTCAACCTAGTTAAACCCAATCAGGTCGAGTCTTGTTTTTTCTGTTTTATATATATTTAAATGCAATAAATATATAAATAAATCATAAAAATACAAAAAAATATGAAGAAGGCAGAAAAAGAAAATTACATATCAATAATTCGAGGGTTGCAGGCAAGAGTCTTTCTCTTGGTTAGAACGTTAGGTTAGGCTTAAGGATTAGAAAATATAAATTATATCTTCCAATAATCCAACTTCCAATAAAATAAGAATTTTGAAATTAGGAATACGGGAAATTTCTTGGGTCCCAAGATCCTTTTGGTGAAAGGAAAGGAGTAGGAGAAGTTACTAAGTTAGGAGTCTTGGGATTGTAAAGAGATTTTATTTGATTTTTTTTTTTAAGTGCCTTTTGATAAAATGACGAGATTCGGTGGGTTTTTCAAGACTTGGCCAAAAAACTGAGTCAATATAGGATGGTCCTGACTCGTCTCGAGTCTTGTTTTTTTTTTAACACAGGGTGAGTCTTCATAACTCTTGACCAGGAATCTCAAATCTTGACTCGATTCGGGCGAGCCTTTCAGGTCAAAATCTGGTTTTCCAACTATGTGTGACATGTATATTTTGTGGCTTATGGAATTAATTAGATGGTACAATTGTTGTTTGGTCTACTAAATTAGTAGATTGGTCTGTCGATGATCATTCGAATGAGCCACACTATAGTCCTCACATTGACCGCACTTATCATGATGCTTACATATGTATTGTTGGATTGTGATGGGTTTAAAGGTGCAAGTCAAAAAATGAGTAGACTATGGGAAACATAAGTACTAGTCTCCAGATGGTCAGTAAACATAAGATCTATAGAGTCCATCCACGAAAAGACCTCGTGTATGTTGAGTGTTGATATTATTGATTAATATTTCATTGCTAGTGACTTGATAAATATAAAAGTATACGTGTACCTACAACTGATAGTTGTAAAAGATTTATCATCAAAAGGGTTTTGCAAGAAAAATATTTTTATTTATTAATATAAAATATTATTTATTTTCTCTTTTTGCAAAAGTCGTTTTTTATTTATGAAATGAGCAATTTTGTATTTTTGTTTCTTTTTTTCCTTTTGGAGACTTTTTAGTAGTTGTCAAGGTAAAAGCCCAATGGGCATTCTGGATATAAACATTGGATGGTTGGCATCTCACTTAGGATTGGACTCTATGGTTGGCCATCTCCACAGTAGCGATATAAATATCTCAAGGTTAAACAGGCAATGGGACTTTAGGAAACTCAAAATACTGGGTTGTGGTATGTATGTCCAACTAGGGTGAGCACCCTGATTACTTATGTGATCGTTGAAAATTTTAGTGGCTTTATTATGTTGTGATCATCTACAATAATAACGTGCAACTCTTTTTTAAAGGTTGGATCTATATCTCCAAAAAATGTATGTCAAAATTTTGTTATGTTTTGTTAGCCATTCATCCTTATGATTTTCTTTTTTCTTCAGTTTGTATCAAATGATGATACTTCAAGGGTTCCTTTTTTATAGGATGTCCCTGAGAACATAGCCTCTCCACAAAGAATTTTTTTTTCCTACTAGGATATTTTAGTTTTTTGGCTTCCTTGCCAGCTTTCTGCTAGCCCTCTCTACCGTCACTCTCTGTTGTTGATCTATCAACATCGTCATGGAAAGAACAAATTCAAAATCATGATCAATTCCTTTTTCAAAACCTGCTGCAGCAGCAGGGGCCCTTCCCGCATGGCTTATTCTCAATGAATTCCTCGATTTAGTAGCCTTAGCCCATCCTCCTTTGCTTGTATTTCGGATGCCTGGTGGTTCATAAGCGGCTGAGTATTCATTCCAAAAGGGCTTATTCTATCCAATCGAACCATGTAGGTTGAATCAAATGTTGCGGTCTTCTGTATGTTTTGAAAATCAAATTATAATAAAATCTAATGTTAACAACAACCCCTTCCACCCAACCCACACAAAAGAATTTAAAATGGGACCTTTGCACCAGAGCGGGGACCAACCAAAGGAGGCACACAACTTGGGGTAGGGTGGTTTTTTCGCCACTCCTTATGTTTGGGTGTTGGGGTGTGCGACCAAGTAGCTATCTTTTTCTTTTTACAAGCACACTACTGGATTAAAAAATTCAACCTCCTAGTGTACCCTATACCCACACACGTGAGGAAGTGGACCTGGGACATGTGTATCTTTCCACAGCTTGGTTCCACTTCTGCATATGTGAGGGCCTATGGTACACCATGAGGTAGCATTATTTTTCCCTTGTACTAAAATAGCGCAGTTTTAGGTGAATCAATGTGGGTCATTAGTCATTATCGCACTGAGGTGGGCTTGGGCTGGGTCAAGGTGTTGTTGAACCCAACCCCAACTTGACCTGCAACTTAAAATATAAACTTGGGCTGAACACTGACCATTTCTTTTAGGCTAAATGGACCCAAACTCAGACTGGCGTGAAATAAGCTAGGGCTAGCTTAACAAAGTCTGTAGCCATGACCACTAACTCCTGGATCTTGATATGAATTTGGTTAGAGATTTTAGGTTCAACCATTAAAAGGTGCAATATTAAGGTTTTGTTTGGTCAGAACTCAGAAGTGAAGCGAAGTCAAATAAAATTTTGAAATTTTGTTCCCACATTTCCAAAACCAGGTTTCAGCTTACCAAATTATGTACCTAATTTTATTTAATTAAATTATCAAAAACAAAGATTTGTATTATTAAAATGCTTTAAAACTATCACTTATGAAGTTACCAAATAATTGCAACAATGTCAAAAGAAATAATAAAAAAAAAAGTTTACATGGTGTGAATATCACAATATATATTACTCAAAATATAAATATAAGTAAATAAAATTCTTACAGTAAAACATAATTTAAATACTCCTTATTTATACTACTGATAGCATTTCAGCCTAATAAAAATAGTGCTTCAAAAAATCAGCTTTGATGGTTACAATTTTAAGTTCAAATTGGCAAAAAGTTTTTCTCATGGCAAACTTAGGAAGGCTTTCTCATATGTTCCAAACACTTGGGCGTAGTAAAGCTGATCTACGAACATTGTTGCGTTAATGTGAACACTGTAGTTTTTCAACGTGCTCGAGAGCCCCAACTCTAAACTATATAAGGAAAAAACAACCTTATTTGTTACCTAATTGTGCCACATGAAAGGGTGATGTGGCAATACAATTATTGGATAGATAAGATCAAGATTGGTCACATATTTTATATAAATATATATATATATATATATATAGAAGTAAAATTCAATTTTAATGCCATTTATTTATATTTTACCTTGTATAAAATTTCATTTGTTTTTAATCATCTATTAGAAGTTTCATTTTCTTGGTTGATTTTCAGAGCGTCCTTGCCATATATGAACATTGGTTGAGCTAAAACTTGATACATATATGGGGGAGCTTGGGTCCTACCTGTCCATTCATTTTGTACCATGTTTGACCTATCACGTGGTATATATCAAGGTCATAAGAGAATTCCTTGGTGGGTTAGCTATGAAACTACTGATCTTGACTATTAATTCAACTTAAAAATTTTCAAATATTCCACAAAAAAGTCACATAACAGCTTGACCTGGTTGCAAGTGAAGGGAAATGAAGGGAAGTGAGATAGTTTTAAAAAGAAAGAAAAAAAAATTGTAATTATGATTGGATAACACACTTAAAATGTGATCAAATATGGTAGGTAAACTTTCAAATTGAATCCTTAGCCTACCTATATTTGATTATTATCTATAATCCTTATTAAAGTAATTTTTGTTGAAAATTGAAGTAAAATTTAGCTACTATATTTAATAAGATTTGAATTACTTACACAATCATTGTTAGTAATGACTAGAAAATTTTCCAATTTAATTTAATTTTGATGTAATATTAAAGAAGCGATATTAACATTTTTTTTTTTAAATTTTAGGAGAGGGTTCACAAGTAGGGTACCCTATGCCCCTCTCACAGAGATTTTTGTTCTCATTTTTTCTCTACAAGAAATTATAAAAAATCCCTGTGAGGAGATATACTTATACAACATCTCATACCGCCTGTTCAGGGAGACTTTTCCATTTTTATTTTTTATGAGGAGGTTTTCCACGATGTCGAAGTGAAAAGGGTTCACCATGCCATAGTAATGAGTGGACCAATCAACCGATCTCGCCGATCAAGAACAAAAGAAAGAGAGAGTATCCGATGATTTGTCAAGGAGGAGAGAGACTGAGCAAGAGTGGGTATCTTGCATTGTTGGGAAACCTTTATTACATTCTAAATTTTTATTTGGATCCATTAGGCTGATTTGTTTGTGAAGGAACTTACAATGTGATTATCATGAGGGTCTAAACAAAGGACCTTCTTATCCCAATCAACAATGTTGTTTGCAAGCACACTTTAGGAATAAGGATTGAAGCATCAATTATCATGTGTTTGCACCTTTATCACCAACCGCAGCCTCAATCAAAAGTAACACTTGAAATAACCAGACTATATTTGCTTTATGATTGAAAATTGAAACTCAAGTGTCTGACTCTCACATGAAGGAAAGTGGCGGCCTTGGCCTTCCGTATCTTAATGGGGCATTCCTTCTATAATGTCACATCTCTCTTGTTCCTTCATCCTTAGCTAATTAGCTATTAAGGAAAGAAAGTTTTCCTGAAAGTTTTCATGCATGGCATGAGAAAGAAGAAAACAAGGGAAAGCTCCAAATGGATTGAACTTAATTGATCCGCCTATAGAATATTGACCAAACAAACCTTCTTGAGAACCTATATGAGGATTCTTTTATGCAGAGGAAATCTATATTAGACCACCCTTTTCCCCATTTATGAGAATGAGATGGATACCTGGTTGATCTATTAAACAAGACCGGGTAGTTGGTGAGATCAAATTAGGTTTACGTATCAGAACAATCTTGTATACCCTGGGTTTTGACATTTAGAATTCACTATGTTTCTCTCTAATAGGTATTGAGTTTTGAACTTAGGGTATTTTCCAAGTGTCACAACTAGGGGCATATGAGATTGTTTTTCCTGATCCAGCCTCATTGTTAGATTCATATTTTTAGGGGTGTCAAAACATAGTCTAAACCGTTAAAATTGATCACATCAAATCGAAATAGCCAGATTGAACTGAAGTGTTATTGGGTTGGTTTTAATTTGAGATATTATGACCCCAATACCATACCGAACCTCACCAGAAAATGAATCAAAACCAAATCAAAATCGGTATAAGATCAAACCGATAAAAAACCAAAATCAGCCTAAAACTCTTTTTATATATATATATATATTCATGGTAAACCGAACACAAACTAAACCAAAACAAAAACAAACCCGATTATAAAGTGATACAAGAAGCCAAAATTAAACCAAAATCAAACTTAATCGAAACCAAACTGAAACCAATATTTCCTTATTGGTTTGGTTTTGATTTCACCATTCCCACAACAAAATCGACTCAACCTGGATCAAAACTAAATCAAACTGACCAATTGACACCCCTACCTACTTTTCCACATTCATGATAACCAGTCAATTTTGTACCTTTAAAAAAAACCCTCATCTAAATTAGAATTGATATCCTTGAACATATTACGATCACCTGTGCATAAAATGAGACAAATGTTAAAGGGAAAAAGGTTGAGTCGTTGGTATACCGTAAACCAGCACCCACTATCTCTCTCTCTCTCTCTCTCTTTCCCTGTTGAAATGATCATTCTACCCCTCTTGTACAATACTTCATCCGACACCTCAATTGATGATGTACACTAATTTACCGTGTACCGACGATATAACTATCCCTCTCTGAATGTCCAATTAATCAAAACATGTTCGACTCCTAAGTCCTAACGCATGTTTTGACTAAATTTTAACACCCTTTTTATCTTAGAAAGAAAACAAAATCTTTTTTTAATCATTTGCCTATGGGACGTTTTCCAACATTTACATTTTGACTTTGAGTTTCTTCTTGTTTGAACGAACGTTAGTTTCGAAAAGTGTGATTTAACTTTCATTTCATCTTTCATTTTCTCTCAATCAAGTGACGTGCCCAAAGGGTAGTTGAGTTTTCTTTTCGTTAACCTATCCCACGTGTTTTGACAATAAAGCCTTGATCGTTTGGTAATGCTTTTCCATCAATATTTACCCTTGAGGTTCCGTTTGATCTCAATGAGCCCACTGAGCTACCCAACGACTCTTTATCTAATCCAATAATTGGTAACTCAAGGGGTAATGTAGTTAATGAGCAATAAATTTGATACGAATGGTAAAGTTGGACGATCTAAGTTTGACTCCTAATAGATACATCTTGAGTCACTCACACGGGGGTGTTTAGTACTCTTTATTACTTTCAGTAAAAATTGAATGATTCTTATTTAACACCGATATGACTCAATCTATGCGATTATGGGGTCAGTATGGGTCCGCAGGACTAGTCAAGGGAAAAAAAAAGTTAACTCCCTGATTTACTTCGTATAAATCATCAGGTTGTAAAAAAAACCTGATTTTTCAATTATGCCTTAAACAACTTTAAACTTGGGACAAAGAATGATAATGTAACCAATCATAGGCGAGTATGTGAAAAGACATGCAATAGAGACGTTGACAAATAGTGATTCAGGGTTTTTTTTTTTCCCCTGATAAACGCATGCGATCAGGTTTAGTGGAGTATATAGTTATATAAATATCAAAATAAATATACAAACAAAATAGAGGTTGGGCACACTGTTAGTTAAAACGGGAACGGCAAAAAAACAGAAACGTACGGTACAGGTTTTAAACAAATAAAAATGATGAACGGTACAGTAAAAAAAACGGTAAAAAAAACAAGGAACGGCAAACGGACGAAAACGAACGGTACGAGTATTAAACGTGTAGTTTTCAAAAAAACAGTAATATACTCATGCAATTTGAGAGATTATCACTTGTATACATGCATCTAATATTCCAAAAGCTCTAGGAGTCCCAAGATAAAATAGCCCAATGGGCTACAAGAAAATGAGATGGTGTTAGCTTTAACTTCTCCTTACTCAATGGGCTATAAGAAGATGAGATTTTTTTCCTATAGATAGTATGGAAGTTAAAAACCAAAAACCAAGTACCATATTGTCTTCACTCTTCACTTTTACTAATAGTTTTTTTTTTTTAATTAATTAATTTTTTTAATAAAATTCCTATTTTACCCTTAAAAAATGGATACGCGTTTAAAACGCGTTTAAAACGGATTCTTTTGCTGTTTCCATTTTTTTCCGTATTATATAATAGCATACGGGAAAACGCGTTTTAAACGGCAAAAAAACGCAACCATGTTTTAAACGCGTTTAAAATGCGTTTTAACTAACAGTAGAGTGGACAAACAGAGTTACCAAGGCTCTGTACTGTAACATTCTTAAAAATAGATTCTGTTTTTTTTTTTTTTCTGAAAAGAAATGGGTAAAAATGTATGTAAGCCCGATTCAATTTTTTTTTTTTTTTTCGAAATAAACTAGATACTTTATAGGTTTTGGAGTCCATTTTTTGAAACATGAAAAGCAAACTTTTCACACTCAAAATCCATTCTGAATAAAAAGGTGCACAATCAAGAGCCTCACTTAAGTAAGCAGGGATAAAACTGAAATTTGCGTTCAAAACATAACAATCCTTTTAATTCAAGGGTTTTGGTCCCACTTCCTTCATTGTCTTCCATTTGCTGACAGTGAGATGATGCAATCACTCTCTCTCTCTCTCTCTCTCTCTGCTGATTTTCTTTTAGTTTGCAACTTTACTATTGTTCCAGCGAGAGCAAGGTCGTGGTTTGTTTCTCCCAGCGAAGTCGAGGTCGAGGTTTAATTCAATGAACGTGTGCGTGTGCATGTGCATGTGCGTGTGTGTTTACGTTACACTGACGTATTCACTACCAAATGAAGGCAGTGACAATCGCTTTCAAAATTTTGATTGCCTATGTCTGAAATTTTGATTGAGATTCTGGTTAATTAGAGGAGAATCCTATAGGGTATAGATTATCATAGAAAGCATATAATTGAAGATAGAGGTTCTTTATTCATGGTGTTCCATATGGAAGGAAGCCCTAGAGTTTGGTCCAGTCCATGGGCTTGAAAGAAACAAATCGCTATCTCACAGAATAACCAACGTTGATGTTTTGTTGTTGACAGCAGCCCAAGATAGACATAAATCCCGGCTGATTTGATGGTAGTATAGCCAAACATGCTTGTCCTCAGGCCATGAGGGATCCATGCATTCCTTCCACTCACTCCTAAGTCTACTCTGGTGTGCCCTTCACTTGACCAAGACCTTTTGTCTTTTGCACCACTTTCTCTTTCAAAACTTCAAACACTTTTGGATGTAGTTGTGTCAATAATGTACCAGAATCGATAACAAAGCCCCTGGTTCTCTCCTTTGTTACTCTGAAAGTCTCCAGCGGGATAAAGAGGGTGACACAGTGAAAATGTGGTGGGTTAGGTATCGTTTTAACACAGACGAACCCTCGAATCCATAAAGTAGATAAAACCCTAATTCCAGAGAGGAAGAAGAGCAAAATACCTACTTTTGACAAAAACTGAAGTGTCTTAAAAATGAGCCAAAGTGACCTTATATAGTTAGGTAACTTCTAAGGTAGGGCAAAACATAAAAACAAGTAACTTGGGTAAAAACGTAAACATAATAGAAAACTAATAAAACCCGACCAAACTTCACAGGCTCCGTTGAGGGCCTAAACAGTTGAATTGAAAAAATCTTGGGTGGTGGAGAATTGGGTTGTTTTTCGCCTCTAGAGCACTGCCTGCCATTTCAGAATTGGGGTTACAATTCATGTGACGCTAGCCGAGTCAAAAGATGTGGTTCCAACAGCATTCTTGAAAATGCTAAAAATTCCCAGAGGGTCAGTCAATATCTTCGGCCAGACCATGTTGTCTTCTGCCAGTCCAAACGATTTAAGAACACGTCTGAGACCTCCTCTACATCAGAGGGTTTGGTTGCCGACACTGATGCCTTGCAAGCCTAAGTAGTAGAAGAATGGAAAGGCCACACTTAGAATTGGGGTCCTACCACCTTCAAACATGGCTAAATCACCCACGTGTAGTGGGCTATCGACCTATTTGTCTCTGGGTGTGAAGTAGTGGGAGAATCCATTAAAACCATATACCTGAGAAATTTAAAAAAAGAAAGAAAAAAAAAATCAAAAACAAAGAGGAAGACAAAAAATTAGATCATTTATCCAACTTCGGCATTGCCATTAGCACACAAGAAACGTTGCAAAAAGAACAAAACAAGAAAGACCTCAGTTGAACTGAAACCGAGGTATTTCTTGGGCATCCAAACTAATATTTGCTAAGGTAAATCTAGGAGTCTTGTCCATAACCATTATCATTTCCACAACCAAAGATGATGTGTAATAAGGAAATCTTGCCTGCCTTGGATTGCTGGTCTGAAGGTTAGGTTTTCAGTAGAGAGAGAGCCAAATAAATATGTCCTATCATTATAATACATACCATACTCGCAAACATTATCTTCTTCCGAGCAGTGTGCCCTAGTTGAATACTCACATTCATCTTCATCACATCCCATCTTCCTATAACTAGAAGAACTACGAGAGTCCCAAATGGGATCCCTTTGAATGTAGAACTTCTTAAACTGGGGCCATATAATTTCACTTACTGTGTCCACAAAGCCCCAACTTGGGGTGTGTGGAGTGCCTATGGAATATTGCATCATGTAGGCTCCACTAGCATATCTAACCAGGGCCATGGCCTCATCAGGTGTTGCTCTGGTTGTACTCCTCCCAAAGCCACCACCATTCAAGTAGCTATGGTGTGACAAGGTGAGGTTAACCATTTCAAGGAGTTGATCGGAGGCTGTGAAGTAGGGGTTATAGATTAGTGATTCGAGGAGAGTGACGATGGATGAGTCTGGTCATAGACTCATTAATCTTGGTTTCTTGAGATGAAAAGATGGGAGAGAAAGACAATAGAGAGATGAGTACAAGGATTGCAAGAAGTGCAGTGGAGCAAGTCATTGTTGAAGGTTGACATTTGAGTAGAGATTAGAAAGTTCATAACACAAATTATATATAGGGTATCTCAACCTGAATTCAAAAAGTCTCTGGAGCCCCAATACCAAAATATTGTTGATTCCTTATGTGTTTCAATCTGTTTAATTCTAATATGACAAACAATAAAAAATTTCTGAATACCATTAATGCTTACATTATTTGTATCCTCCTCACATTAATCAGCTCCACTTACATAGGAGAGTTACTGATGCTGCATTGCTGCCATGTGTATGTTCTTCCCCATTACTTTTTTTTTTCTTTTTTTCTTTTTTTCTTGGCTGAATCTAGGCTGAATTTTATTTATTTTTCCATGAAAACTACAAGGTTACAGAGCTATAATGCCTATGAGAAATAGACGTTTAGAAAGAATTGGACGATCATGGTTTGGGTCTCAATTGACAAGGAGTTGTCACCTATATTGAAATCTAAAAACCCACATACTTTTTTCGTGGAAGAACCCACACATTATAGTACATAAGAAAATTATTAACTCCACTTTAAACTGATCTAATCAAAGGTCAGATTTGTGTTAGATTGTGATCTAAGAAAAAGGTTAGACATCTCACCCAAAACATAAAATTCCCAACGTTGGGTACTCATGTCCAATTTCTCTAGAAGTTGGGTTACCAAAGTGTCATTTTCTGTATAATATATGTAGTTTTACTTATGTGTATGTATAGAGCAGGGTTATTAGTCATGCTACCCAAGCTGAAGCCGAGGCCTTAGCCAGTCTGACCGGCCTGGAAATTCCAACCCTAGCCCAGTCCATCGGCTAAAAAGTCCAGAGAGAGAGAGAGAGAGAGAGAGAGAGAATGTCCATATAATTGAAGATAGAGGTTCTAACTAATCAGATTGTGATGAAGAGTTCTGCTTGTTCCCTCCATTTTCAATTGGATTTAGATGTCTTTTGTATCCTTTCATTGGATGGATTAATGCTAGAGGAAATTCTTACTAATCCACTATAAAAGTGTTGAACGTTATGGTGAATTCAATGCTGTTTGCTAGGGTGGGCCAGGTTTTATCCTATTTTTATATGGTTTTCCTTTTACACATAAATATAAAAATTAATTTTTAACCTAAATATGTATATTTTTAATATTTTAAATCGATGTTGTACAAGAAATATAAAGATGATACTTGATCCATGGCCCTTGACTTATCTTGATATATAATTACATATATTATATATTTTACATATGTGAATATGTATAGGGGGTGGGTTATTAGTTGGGATGAGCTCGATCCAAGGCCTCATTCAGCCTGACCCTTGGCGAGGAATTTTCTTTTGTTTTTTGGGGGGTTGGGGGTGGGGGTGGGGATGTGGGGTTGTGTGGGGGCTCATGTGGTCACCGGTAAGAGTGCTTGTGTATTTATTACAACTCATTCACTACCAAATGGAGACACTGAATACCAAGGGGTTTGCTCAATTAGCAAAGACCAATGCCTCTCCTTGGTGCCTACCTATCAATGTCTGCTCTCACCACAGCAGGTTCTATGAAGGGTCATAATGTAAGCAGCCTTACCCCTGCTTTTTGTGGAGAGGTTGTTTCTTGACCCAGGAAGATATATATATATATATATATATATACACTAAATTCTTGTTAATTAGGGTAAGAGAATCATATAGCTAGATTAACATAGAGAATATGTGCATAGCTAGAAATTGAAGATAGACATTCTTCCTTTCATTAAGTTCTGTTCTATAAATACATGGAAGCTAGCCCCTAATACAGTTTGGAGCAATCCAATGGTTTGAAAGAAACAAATCGCTCTTTCACATGGTAACCAACATTGATGTTTTGTTGTTGAATGCTACCCAAGATAGAGATATTCCATGGGTTCTTTGTAGGGAGGATAGCCAGGCATGCTAGTCCTTGTCCATCAGAAATCCATGCACTCGTTCCACTCACTTCCAAGGATGCTACTTGGGTGAAATGGAAGGTTATAGCTGGTGTTCTCTGCTTAACCTCCGCAAGACTGGCTTTATAGCAAAGTTGAAATGATCCTGGTGTACCCTTCATCACTTGACGAAGGCCCTTTGTGTTCTGTATCACTTTCTCTTTCAACATTTGAAACACATCTGGTCTGAGTTGTGTCAATGCTGTACCTGAATCGATAATGAATCCTCCTCTTCACTCCCATCTTCTGTCCCTCACCTTAACATAAGTCGCATTGAAAGTCTCCGGGGGGACAGGAAGGCATTTCTTGTTGACACTGATACATTGCAAGCCTATGTAGTAGTATTCTAGAAAACCCACACTCAGAATTGGGGTCCTAACGCCATCATACCTCGCCAAATTACCTATGTGTAGTAGGCTATTGACTTCAATATTATTGTAGGGTGTGAAGCAGTGTTGAAATAGTCTATTGGCATTTACATTAATGAGTGTACAATGGTGCTCTTATATAGAGATTACAATTATTGAGTTATAGACAAACTCTATGATCACATGTGGGATCCTATTCCAACTCTGCTATCTCATGAGGTAGTTACAATTATTGAGTTATAGACAAACTCTATGATCACATGTGGGATCCTATTCCAACTCTGCTATCTCATGAGGTAGTCTCTAGAGTTTGTGCTCACTGAAAATGCCTACAATGTAGGAGAGGTTGTTGAGTATGAGGATGACTCTAGAGGTTGAGTTCGAGTGGGACGCTAATTGCCCTGATACACCCCCTCAAGGTGGGGATTTGAATGATTGAATCCGCAGCTTGTCCCGTAGAAAGGAGAACCGTGTAGAGCTGAGAGCTTTGGTAAGGATATCGGCTATCTGGTCATGGGTTGAAATGAACTGCACTTGAAGTTCCTTGGAGGCGACTTTATCACGAACAAAGTGGAAGTCAATTTCAACATGCTTGGTACGAGCATGAAAGACCAGATTGACCGAAAGGTAAGTGGCCCCAATATTGTCACACCAAAGAATGGGTGCAATGGAAACAGGGATCCCTAATTCCTCAAAGAGAGAACGAAGCCAAGTGAGTTCGGCGCAGGCATCAGCCACTGCTTTGTACTCAGACTCGGTGGAGGAGCGTGCAACTGTCTTCTGCTTCTTAGAGGCCCAGGAGATCAAATTAGAACCCATATAGATGGCATAGCCTCCTGTGGATTTACGATCCATACTGTCACCAGCCCAGTCAACATCAGAGAATGCTTGTAATTGGAGGGAACTAGATTTGGAGATGAACAACCCATGATCCTTGGTTCCTTGGAGATATCGTAGAATCCGTTTGACTAGTGTCCAATGGTCTTCGGTGGGGGCATGCATAAACTGGCAGGCACGGTTAACTGAATAAGCCACATCAGGCCTGGTGAGGGTGATGTATTGGAGAGCATCGACAATGGAGCGATATCTGGTGGGGTCTGAAAGAAGGACACCCCCTGTGGAAGATGCTGCAAAGGTGGTGGCCATGGGAGTAGTGACAGGCTTACAGTCAGTCATGCCAGCCCTCTGGAGGAGATCAGTGATGTACCGGTGTTGAGAGAGGAGGACACCATCAGACCGATATAGGGCTTCAATACCAAGAAAAAAACTAAGACGACCAAGATCCTTGATAGAGAATTCTGAAGCAAGTTGATGAAGGAGAGTCTGAACATGAGTTGGTTGGTTCCCTGTAACCAAGATGTCATCGACGTAGACAAGGACATATGTGACAACAGAGCCCTGCATGTAGATAAATAGTGATGTATCGGTTTGGGATGACCGAAAACCGGAGCGAGTGAGGGACTCAGTTAACCTGTGAAACCAAGCCCTAGGAGCCTGTTTGAGCCCATAGAGGGACTTGTGGAGGCGACAGACATGATTAGGGCGCAGGGCATCTTCAAAACCCTGGGGTTGAGCCATGTAGACTTCCTCAGATAGAATACCATGCAAGAATGCATTCTGAACATCAAGCTGACGAACAACCCATCCGTTAGATATGGCCAAGGAGAGGACCGTTCGTATGATAGTAGGTTTGATGACAGGGCTAAAGGTCTCATGATAGTCAAGACCAGGTTGTTGATGAAATCCTTTAGCAACTAAACGGGCCTTATAGCGCTCAAGGGAGCCATCTGCCTTCCGTTTGATGCGGTACACCCACTTGCAGCCAACCAGATTCATAGTTTCCCTGTAAGGCACAAGAGACCAAGTACCATTTCGTAATAAAGCATTAAATTCATCAGACATAGCAGAACGCCAATGAGGAGCCTTGTGGGCCTGGGAGAAGCATGTAGGTTCAGTCGGGTCAGGTGAGGTGGTGGTAGAGAGGGTCAAGGGGTCAGCATAGAGATCGTGTAGGGTTCTGGTGCGACGGGGTGGGGTGGTAGAGGAGTCAGGGTTAGGGCCGGTTAGGGTTAGGTGAGGTGAGAAAGGAGGGGATATGGGAGAGGGTGGTTCGGGTAGGGGCGGGTCTGGGGTGGCAGGGAGAGGGATGGGTGGATTTGGGAGTGTAGGTAGAGGGCTAGGGTGAGGTTGAGGGGTATGTATGTTAGGTGCAATGCCCCACGGGAGAGGGGTAGTAGGAGGGGGTTGGGTTGATGAGGATGGTGGTGCAGTGTGAAATGGGAAGGTAGATTCGTCAAATCTGACATGGCGAGATATATAGATACGACGGGTGATGAGATCCATACAACGATAACCATGATGGGAAGGGCTATATCCGAAGAAAACACATGAGGCAGAACGGGGTTCAACCTTGTGATGATTGTAAGGACGGAGCCATGGATAACAAAGGCATCCAAAGATTTTTAGAAAAGAGTAGTCCGGAGAGTTGCCTGTAACTAACTGATGGGGGGATTTGTTACCTGTGATAGAGGAGGGCATGCGATTGATGAGAAAGACTGCGGTTTCAAAGGCATAATCCCAGTAAGTTTGGGGAACAGCGGCATGGGATAGTAGGGTAATCCCAGTTTCAACAATGTGCCTGTTACGACGTTCAACTGTTCCCTGTTGCTCATGAGTATGAGGGCAAGATAACCTGTGTTGGATGCCCAACTTGGCAAAATAAGATGGGAGAGTACAGAATTCTCCCCCCCAATCAGTTTGAATGGCCTTGATGGAGCGAGAGAACTGACGTTCCACCAAGGCCTGAAAAGTACGAAAGGCAGAGTAAACATCAGACTTCAACTTTAAAGCAGTAAACCAAATATATTTAGTATGGTCATCAACAAATATAACAAAATAACGATTTCCATTTGAAGAAACTGTGGGGTGGGGGCCCCATACATCACTAAAAATCAAATCCAAAGGAGAGGAACTACGAGTACTAGTTTCATGTAGTGACAATCTACTAGCTTTGCCCATTTGGCAAGCGGAACATAAAGAAGGAGACTTCACGAGCTGATGACCCGGTAACATAAGACGAAGCACACGTTCATGAGGGTGCCCTAAACGATGATGCCAGCGACTGAAAGAGGAGGCAGAGGCCAGATTGGCATAAGGTGACGCTGGAACGGAATAGAGACCATGCTTACTGTGTCCAGTGAAGAGGGTTTGATTGGTCTTCAGATCCTTCACAGAGAAAAAGGAAGAGTGAAACTCAAAGTAAACATTATTGTCACGGCAAAATTGCTGAACAGATAACAAAGAACAAGTGAGAGTGGGAACATGTAAAACATTAGAAAGAGAAAATGAACGAGAGGGAAGGGACGTGGGTGGTTTTTGTTGGGTTGGCTCTTTTTTTTTTTTTTTTTTTTTTTTTTTTTTTTTTTCTTTTTCTTTTCTTCACATCCAAACGTGGCCATATTTATGCCCTATTAGCTTAAGAGGGGATGTGGAGTGGAATTATTGTCATACAATTTCTTGCTATATGAACTTTTAAAGAAAATTATTCAAGATCAAGTGAGCTCAATTGNGCATAGTGGGGTATATCCTCTCCATGCTCTGAATCGTCGTGCTGCGGGGTACCTCCAGCATGGAGAGTCTCCACTATCGCTCGGCCTTCTATAGGCCAGACAGTCCATCCCAACACATCAACTTGAGCAATCGGTAGAGTCACATCAGTAGCGGGGTGAGTTGCGAAGCCGTCGCTCACCACCTTCATGTCTTGGGGAGCAGATGGGTCGGCTACCATTGCCACCTCTGTGCCCACAGGAATGGCCTGATTGGCCACCTTCATTGCCTTCGTCTCTTGCCAAATGGCTGTGCCCGTAGCCAGCACCAATCTTCTCCTTTTTCGCCACCTCTTCTAAGGACGATTGGAAGGTTCAGTGTAGAGCCTTGCTCCCTAAACCTGGTTTATTGGCCAATTGGTTCGGTTTGGTCATGCAGGGTTTGAACCAAAAAGTGTTGATGTGGGTGCCCTATGGTGTATGACAGTGTTGAAATAGTCTATTGGGATTTTCATTAATGAGTGTACAATGGTGCTCTTATATAGAGATTACAATTATTGAGTTATAGACAAACTCTATGATCACATGTGGGATCCTATTCCAACTCTGCTATCTCATGAGGTAGTTACAATTATTGAGTTATAGACAAACTCTATGATCACATGTGGGATCCTATTCCAACTCTGCTATCTCATGAGGTAGTCTCTAGAGTTTGTGCTCACTGAAAATGCCTACAATGTAGGAGAGGTTGTTGAGTATGAGGATGACTCTAGAGGTTGAGTTCGAGTGGGACGCTAATTGCCCTGATACACCCCCTCAAGGTGGGGATTTGAATGATTGAATCCGCAGCTTGTCCCGTGGAAAGAAGAACCGTGTAGAGCTGAGAGCTTTGGTAAGGATATCGGCTATCTGGTCATGGGTTGAAATGAACTGCACTTGAAGTTCCTTGGAGGCGAATTTATCACGAACAAAGTGGAAGTCAATTTCAACATGCTTGGTACGAGCATGAAAGACCAGATTGACCGAAAGGTAAGTGGCCCCAATATTGTCACACCAAAGAATGGGTGCAATGGAAACAGGGATCCCTAATTCCTCAAAGAGAGAACGAAGCCAAGTGAGTTCGGCGCAGGCATCAGCCACTGCTTTGTACTCAGACTAGGTGGAGGAGCGTGCAACTGTCTTCTGCTTCTTGGAGGCCCAGGAGATCAAATTAGAACCCATATAGATGGCATAGCCTCCTGTGGATTTACGATCCATACTGTCCCCAGCCCAGTCAGCATCAGAGAATGCTTGTAATTGGAGGGAACTAGATTTGGAGATGAACAACCCATGATCCTTGGTTCCTTGGAGATAGCGTAGAATCCGTTTGACTAGTGTCCAATGGTCTTCGGTGGGGGCATGCATAAACTGGCAGGCACGGTTAACTGAATAAGCCACATCAGGCCTGGTGAGGATGATGTATTGGAGAGCACCGACAATGGAGCGATATCTGGTGGGGTCTGAAAGAAGGACACCCCCTGTGGAAGATGCTGCAAAGGTGGTGGCCATGGGAGTAGTGACGGGCTTACAGTCAGTCATGCTAGCCCTCTGGAGGAGATCAGTGATGTACCGGTGTTGAGAGAGGAGGACACCATCAGACCGATATAGGGCTTCAATACCAAGAAAAAAACTGAGACGACCAAGATCCTTGATAGAGAATTCTGAAGCAAGTTGATGAAGGAGAGTCTGAACATGAGTTGGTTGGTTCCCTGTAACCAAGATGTCATCGACGTAGACAAGGACATATGTGACAACAGAGCCCTGCATGTAGATAAATAGGGATGTATCGATTTGGGATGACCGAAAACCGGAGCGAGTGAGGGACTCAGTTAACCTGTGAAACCAAGCTCTAGGAGCCTGTTTGAGCCCATAGAGGGACTTGTGGAGGCGACAGACATGATTAGGGCGCAGGGCATCTTCAAAACCCTGGGGTTGAGCCATGTAGACTTCCTCAGATAGAATACCATGCAAGAATGCATTCTGAACATCAAGCTGACGAACAGCCCATCCGTTAGATATGGTCAAGGAGAGGACCGTTCGTATGGTAGTAGGTTTGATGATAGGGCTAAAGGTCTCATGATAGTCAAGACCAGGTTGTTGATGAAATCCTTTAGCAACTAAACGGGCCTTATAGCGCTCAAGGGAGCCATCTGCCTTCTGTTTGATGCGGTACACCCACTTGCAGCCAACCAGATTCATAGTTTCCCTGTAAGGCACAAGAGACCAAGTACCATTTCGTAATAAAGCATTAAATTCATCAGACATAGCAGAACGCCAATGAGGAACCTTGTGGGCCTGGGAGAAGCATGTAGGTTCAGTCGGGTCAGGTGAGGTGGTGGTAGAGAGGGTCAAGGGGTCAGCATAGAGATCGTGTAGGGTTCTGGTGCGACGGGGTGGGGTGGTAGAGGAGTCAGGGTTAGGGCCGGTTAGGGTTAGGTGAGGTGAGAAAGGAGGGGATATGGGAGAGGGTGGTTCGGGTAGGGGCGGGTCTGGGGTGGCAGGGAGAGGGATGGGTGGATTTGGGAGTGTAGGTAGAGGGCTAGGGTGAGGTTGAGGGGTAGGTATGTTAGGTGCAATGCCCCATGGGAGAGGGGTAGTAGGAGGGGGTTGGGTTGATGAGGATGGTGGTGCAGTGTGAAATGGGAAGGTAGATTCGTCAAATCTGACATGGCGAGATATATAGATACGACGGGTGATGAGATCCATACAATGATAACCATGATGGGAAGGGCTATATCCTAAGAAAACACATGAGGCAGAACGGGGTTCAACCTTGTGATGATTGTAAGGACGGAGCCATGGATAACAAAGACATCCAAAGATTTTTAGAAAAGAGTAGTCCGGAGAGTTGCCTATAACTAACTGATGGGGGGATTTGTTACCTGTGATAGAGGAGGGCATGCGATTGATGAGAAAGACTGCAGTTTCAAAGGCATAATCCCAGTAAGCTTGGGGAACAGCGGCATGGGATAGTAGGGTAATCCCAGTTTCAACAATGTGCCTGTTACGACGTTCAACTGTTCCCTGTTGCTCATGAGTATGAGGGCAAGATAACCTGTGTTGGATGCCCAACTTGGCAAAATAAGATGGGAGAGTACGGAATTCTCCCCCCCAATCAGTTTGAATGGCCTTGATGGAGCGAGAGAACTGACGTTCCACCAAGGCCTGAAAAGTACGAAAGGCAGAGTAAACATCAGACTTCAACTTTAAAGCAGTAAACCAAATATATTTAGTATGGTCATCAACAAATATAACAAAATAACGATTCCCATTTGAAGAAACCGTGGGGTGGGGGCCCCATACATCACTAAAAATAAAATCCAAAGGAGAGGAACTACGAGTACTAGTTTCACGTAGTGACAATCTACTAGCTTTGCCCATTTGGCAAGCGGAACATAAAGAAGGAGACTTCACGAGCTGATGACCCGGTAACATAAGACGAAGCACACGTTCATGAGGGTGCCCTAAACGATGATGCCAGCGACTGAAAGAGGAGGCAGAGGCCAGATTGGCATAAGGTGACGCTGGAACGGAATAGAGACCATGCTTACTGTGTCCAGGGAAGGCGGGAGTGGAGAAGGTTCTCGTGACTCATAAGGAGACCATGCATGTCGGTGTAGGAGATGGGCTCCTTTTGTGCCATCATAATGGAGGCAAGGGCTTGATAGTCAGGGCGTAGGGCCCGGAAGATGTGGATGTTAAAGTCTTCTGATGGGAGGGGCTTCCCTGCAGCTGCTAGCTCATTGGAGAGATGCTTGGCTCGATGGAGAAACTGAGTAATGGTCTCATCTGGTTTGTGAACCAGATTTTGAAGGGAGACGTTGAGAGACAGAATCCTGGTTGTAGACGGAGAACTGAATGCAGCATGGAGTGCATCCCAGATCTCTTTGCTAGTGGTCCGTCCGACTGCTAATGAAAAGGCCTCTTCAGAGAGAGAGGCGATGAGAAGGCTCATAATAAAAGCATCTTGTTCACGCCATGCCTTGGCTTTGATAGGGTCTTGAGGGCAACGATTGTCACCTGTGACATAGTCGAAGAGGCGTTGGCCAGTGAGATAGGGTACGACCTGTGTGCGCCAATAAACATAGTTCTTAGATGTGAGCTTTAGAGATATCATATGATGAGCACCAGATAGGGATGTGGGAGGTGGGGATGGTTCGGCCATGGTAGAAGAGGGAGGAGGTAGTTCGGTCATTAGGGATTGGAGTATAGAAAAGGTATGTGAGGGGAAAAGGGGAGAAACGTGGGTTTGGGTTTTTTATTTTTTATTTTTTGGTGTTTGCGTTTGAAAGGGACGAGGAAGAGAATGTGGGTTGTTGGGAAAGAAGAGGGAAGTGGGAATGGTGAAAGGGACGTTGGTCCCTTTAGGATTTTTTTTTTTTTTTTTTTTTTTTGCAAGAAGGAAGATGGGGAGGCTTGGTTATTGGAGAGGTAGTGGGGTGTAGTAAAGAGAAAGGGAGGAAAACGTGGGGATGAGGAAGGTGCTCGGTGGAGCTTTATGCGGCTCGTGATACCATGTTGAAATAGTCTATTGGGATTTTCATTAATGAGTGTACAATGGTGCTCTTATATAGAGATTACAATTATTGAGTTATAGACAAACTCTATGATCACATGTGGGATCCTATTCCAACTCTGCTATCTCATGAGGTAGTTACAATTATTGAGTTATAGACAAACTCTATGATCACATGTGGGATCCTATTCCAACTCTGCTATCTCATGAGGTAGTCTCTAGAGTTTGTGCTCATTGAAAATGCCTACAATGTAGGAGAGGTTGTTGAGTATGAGGATGACTCTAGAGGTTGAGTTCGAGTGGGACGCTAATTGCCCTGATAGACAGCAAGGGTGACGTCAAATGCAGGGTGGTCAGAGAAGATTGAGCCAGTACTTGACATGATTCACATGCCTAAGTTGTGCCTTTGCACGTATCATAAAGCCATGTACGAATAGAAAAGGTATGATATCTTATTGGATGATGAGAACTTGGTCCACGACAGGTGGTGGGAGTGAGATACGCTTTAAGAACCCATTTCCCACCAAAATACAATAAGATTGGCTGTGTTTTGGCCAACTAGTGGGTGCAAACCCCCAGTGTGACCCACTTATAGGGAAACGTGGGTCCCCACAAGGCCAACTTGGGTGAGCACATATTTTTGGGTTTTCCATTGTAATGAAGTCATGTGTGCCCAATAATGTAGGCTATTTTGCCCAGTAACGCGATTTAATGCGTTTTGGTCCATAGAGGGACAAAACCAAACAAGTCTTAGTAGCTATTTATAAGCCAAGGTATAAATAGCATTCACTTCTCTCTCTCTCCCATTTATGATTTCAAAAAGAGGTTGGTGTAGAGGAGTAAAGAAGAGGGAGAAAAGACGAAGGAGAAGAGAAGGAAGAGGTAAGAAGTGTTCCCCCTTGATTTCTGAGGCCGTATCTTGCCTTTTCATCGCCAGAATAGTGATCGGTGCCCTGAGATCTACATATTGAGTAAGTAACGCCATAAACCCTTGGAATATGATTAAACCCTCTTGCGCATGGTCAAATCAAAAGGTTAATAGAAACCTTATGTGATTTCTTTGAAGATTTAATGAAGGAAACTAAGATTTGAAAGTATTTTGGTGACATTTTGAGTTGGAAAGAGGATCCTAAGTTTTTGGGGTTTCTTGAGGCAAGGTACGATTTTGTTCCCAAAAACCTTGATTGAACTTAGATCTATGGTATAATCAGGTGGATGAAGCCTAAAATGTGTGAGAAATGAGATTGGAACAACCCCTTGGATTCCTAAAAGGTGGAATGAAGAAGAGAAGAAGTACAATAGAACCTGGTGAACACTAGTGGGTAGCACCGGCGGGTAACCAGACCCACCATTGTGACCCCCCAGCCTTATCTAGGCTTCGGATGCCTACAGGTGAGTAAGAATGGTGGCTATCTAGACCTGCCAGTATAACCCACCGGTCTTGCCTGGGCTTCGGGGTCCTACCGGTGGGTAGGACCGACGAGTACCAAGACCCACCGATAGCACCCTCCAGTTTTGGGTTTGCCTCGGGGTCCTCCTGGTGGGTAGGACCAACGAGTACTTAGACCTACCAATAGCACCTGCCGATGTGTGTTTAAGTGCTATCTACCTGGGCAGTTTGCACAGGTGGGTCCTCCTACCCACCTGTAGCCCAAATAAGTTCCGCATAAACTCAAACTCATCGGCAACCTCCTTTGCATTATTAAACACGTTGAGGCCATATCTTTCATCATTTTATGGTCCCAAAATGGACGTATTCTAAGTTTCTTATCTATGTTAGGTTTTAAGACATTCGTCTTCACACGCCGGATCTTACCTGTATTGTGTGTGCATTTTCTTGTACAAAGATAGTTAAGTGGGGAGAGGACATTGATTTTATTTTGGGAGTGTTTATGGCATCATTTTCATTACATATATATTATCTTGACATTATGAATGCCATTCTCATGCATATGCTTGATTGCTGCTAGATGCATATATGAATTGTTATGTTGAATTGTTTCATTCACAAATACTTGCTTCTTGCTTTGAATCATGAGCATGGATTTATTGATTGTTGGATTATGATGATGATTAGTCGGGAATGTCTTGAATGGCTAGTTTAGATGTTGTAGTCAACTTGGAAACCAATACATTGGTATACCATGGAATGGGACATAGAAGTATTATGCAATTGTACTATCTCATATAGGAGCATGTAGTTAGGATTTGACATTCCCTTGTGCTACGAACCTTCCCAATAGGGGTTTAGGTGTTGGGTTATCACTGAGGGAAAGTGTCAGTCAAGGATCACCGTGGTGGTTAGAAGTTTCTCTGGCTGATCATTAGGACAGTTGGAAACCTTGGTGATACATTCAGAGGGCCAATTGTACTGTATTGATTTTCTATTGTGGTTCGGCCATGATTTACTTTTCTATTGTGGTTCAGCCACGATTTAATTTTTCAAGTGCTCACGGTTGGCCTTCATTGATAACTCTATGGGCGTATCGTGGGATGGAGAACACGTCTCAAACATAGGGCATAAGCGCACTATGGTTGTGAGTAGCACGTAACCTATAACCTAGTAATGTTGCTTAGGTGGATAGGACTAAAATGAATCTCATACATATGATATCATTTGAATTGCAATTGCTTGTGTAAGTCTTTCTTTCCATTTACTGAGCTAGTGAACGCACTTCTCGTGTACACACTTTTTTAGATGATTTTGTAGGTTTCCCGATAGAGGAACAAGTGCCGGGGTCCACTGACGAATCTCCAGTGGGAGATTGGTGGGTCGCTAAGCTGGATGTCCGTGTGAGAGTTGTGTTACGGGGCAACAGTAACTAACTCCAAATACAGTGCTTCTATTTTATTCTTTTGGTGTATTTCCCCTTTTTGTGCTCTCGATAATTAAATTGTTATTTCTTGTGTAAATATCATGCCTATGGGCCCACATGTAATCATACTATGTATAATAATTTGGGTATTAAGAGTAAGTGGGGATTTATAAGTATTTTGTATGTCAAGACTTCTGTTGAATTACATTTTTATATTCTATGTTAGATGTGGCTTCCCGTGTTGTGGTTACTGTATCAGATGATCGTAATGGTTGTGAGTTACCTAGAGGGAACCCGATCACTGGTCCGGTTCTATGTGAACGGGGCGTGACAATGGTGGTATCAGAGCGTGATGTTCTAATCATGCACAACTTTCAAGATTAAACCCTGTAAAATCTATAATTGAATTGGGGTTGGGGAAAAATGTAAAAGATTTCACATAAAAGCTGTAATGACATAAAACTTAAAAATTTCAGCATGTTGCATTCACAAAATGAGGGTACAAAAAGTTTCCAGACAAAGTGGAGAGAGACATAATGAAAGAGAGAAAAGAAGAAGAAAAAGAGAATAAAAGAAGAGAGTTGCCCAAAACAAGAGTCACATAAAGAACCATTTCCAAACTAGCTGTACCACCACTCAATCATCATCTAAATCTATGACCTCTCCCTCACGGGACCTTGAGTTGATGTGGAGATGACGGTCATAGTAATCAAAGCGGCAGTTCATTAGGTCCACTTCCTCCTAAAGGTGTTTTAGGCTCACCACTATTTCCCTGGAGGCTGAGTCCACATCATCAGATAGGTCTTGAAGCTCCATTGACATACTCACCTGAGTCTCCTGGAGAGTCTTCTCATGGGCAGCACTCTCCTTTTGATTCTTCAGGATTTGCTCTTGACCAGCTTGCAATGCCCCTAACCTATCCAACATGCTCTAAAAATTAAAAGCCCCACCTGGAGATGGTGGTGATACATCTATAGGAACCTCCTCCTCAAACTCCTCTTCCTCCTCCACCTCGGGTACGTAATCGACATCCTTCTCATCATCATCCCCCTCCTGAGCTGCATCCCCCTTAGCGGCTCCCATCAAATCGTACAACTCCATCTTGTGTAAAATCCCCCAGGAAAACTTATCGGATGGGGACCTTCCCTCCTCACCCTATAGGTCCACCTGGAAGTACTCAAATATCTTTGTGAGGGACCGGGTGTATGGATAATTACCGTCTGATGGATGTGTGGTGTGATACTGCATGGTCATCATAATGACAAAGGGGAGGCATATACAAGAAGCATTCCCCAAGGCCATATAGATGCAATATGCTATATAAGCTCCCATGAAGTTTACCTAGTTTCGGTGGCTGACCCGGGGGAGCAGGTTGAATTGAACTAAGTGGCTGAAGACCCGGACCTCTGGGATCAATGCTATCTCAGATTCAGGATGTACTGTATAGCCACAGATGAACTCGTAAATGTGGTTTTGTAGCTCCTGGCTCATGTGGGGGCCCAAAACTTTACCCCTGGGTGGACAATAATACCAGGTGCCATCCATGGAGATACCCAAGATCTCTGTTAGTAGCTCTATAGGGAATCGGATATCCTGTCCCTTCACCCTACTAGTGAGGGCATACACCCTATCATCAAACAAGACCTCCAGATTGTAATAAAACATCCTGACAAGTTTAGGATAGCAAAGGGAATCGACTGAAAGCATTGCCTGTCAGCCAAGAGCAGTAAATTTCTCCAGCATCTATACTTGAGCAAAGTCCTCCACTACAATGGTCTTCTCCATGAGCACGGGTCTTTTGGAGAAGGTGGGCCAGGAAACTGTAGCCTTAAGGCTCTAGAATAGGTACTCATCATACTCTTCTGGGTCTATCGGAGTACCTCTCCTTTTCCTACTAAGAGCAGTTCCACTCCGGGATGAAGAGGTAGCTTCCTTGCCCTTTCGTGAAGACATTCTACAAAATCCATGAGGAAGACATGAGAAATTGATAAAGAATTTAAGAGGAATTGGTTAAAGCATAGGATAAAATAGAATCAAGGCAACAAGATCATGAGGAAAATTAGTGTGAATGGTACTTGATGAGGCAAAATATGTCACTTTCCTCAGCACGACTGAAGCATGTACGCAAACCTGAACAGGACTGAGCCACTACTCGGCCTCCATTAGGCCGTGCTCCGCCTCAGCCTCCATCAGGCCATGCTACTACCTCGGCCTCAATCATGCCGTGCTACTACCTTGGCATCCATCAGGCCACGCTATCACCTCGGCCTCCATTAGGCCGTGCTACTACCTTGGTCTCCGTCAGGCCACACTATCACCTCGGTCTCCATCAGGCCGTGCTTCTACCTCGGCCTCCATCAAGCCGCGCTATCACCTTGGCCTCCATCAGGCAGCGCTATCACCTCGGCTTCAATCATACCGTGCTGCTGCCTCGCCATCCATCAGGCTGTGCTCCACCTCGGCCTTCGTCAGGCCGTGCTTCACCTCGGCCTCCATCAGGCAGTGCTGCTACCTCAGCCTTCATCAGGCCGTGCTTCACCTCGGCATCCATCTGGCCGTGCTTCCACCTTGGCTTCCATCTGGCCGTGCTTCCACCTCGGCCTCCATCTGGCCATACTGCCACCTCGACCTCCATCTGGACATGCTTCCACCTCGGCCCGACATCAACAACAAGGTTTCCAGAAACGTGTTTTCGTCCACCCCTACATTCAAGGGACGTAATCCCTATTCTGGAGGACAGGACTCTATCCACTGAACGTCATCATAGACATCACACGGTTGGCCTTTCTGAGTTCAGAGGGGGAATATTCCCAGAATCACAGAGCCACTCCCCTTGAGGACTCCACGCCTAAACAGGACTCTTCACAATCATCTCCCACTTGCCCTCCATCAGCAGCCTATAAATACCAAGGTAAGCCTCCATCACAAAGGATCGATTACTCACTTCTCTTGCTGAAAAAGCTCTCCTAAGAATCTATTATGGAAAGATCTAACTTAGGCATCGGAGAGTCCCCCGTCGGGTCAACCCAGCTCTCCCCTGTCATCTCTTCTGTGCAGGTCGGCCAAAGCACCAGGAACTGCAGGGAAGATCGTCCGGTCAAATTTTTCCGCATCAGTACTCATAATGGGTACTTCGTGAAGGACAATGTACATTGGATGACAAACACGAGGAGGAAATCCCTATAGTGCAATGCCATAGTTGATGAGCACAATAATGTGTGAAATCTTAGGGATATAAGTATACATTTTGCCCCACTTTGGATAGTACTACTTTACTTTTCTTATTTTTTTTTTTTAGTTTCCAAGTTTACAAGAGAAGGTGCTTAAAGTGAATCAAGAACCAATCCAAAGGTGGGACCCACTCATTGGTACCACATCCTCTCTCCTACAAAATCCTAATGATTATTCTCTCTCCTTGCCACCTCACAAGATCTTGAAGATGCTATGCAGAGATTCCTTTCTGATTTAATCAAGATTGCAAGATATTGATTAATATTGCAAGGAAGGAATAGAATTTTTTAATTTTGGAAACGGATTATCTCTTTCCTCACACAATATCTCAGAGAATGAGGATTTTTACCAAGATTTTATTTTATTTTATTTTATTTCTTTTCTTAAAGAAGACTTGTAGAAGGAAGGAGGCAAGACAAAAGCCCTA
>NW_024869001.1:0-42499 GCF_013358625.1 Macadamia integrifolia
TGTTAAAGTCTTTTCTCGAGAGGATTGTAACAATTCCATATGGAAAGAAAAGTTTTTCTCTCGTCTACCTCCTTTAATTGCTCAAAAGGTCAGGTATAGACTTAAAGCAAAGCATAATGGCACTATTCCTTTTGAGCAATACACCTACGGGGAATTAGCTACTGAAGTATGCAATGAAGGTCTTCAACTCTGCACAGACCTTAAACTTAAAAAACAAATGTCTAAAGGAAAACTAGAAGGCAGTCAGGCCCTAACTCTATCTCTTGCTGAACCTTCTGATTCTGAAATAGACTTTGCAGAGAAAGAATTAGGGCCTGACTGTCTTCTAGTTTTCCTTTAGTAACCTGGAGCTTCTGGAGTCTAGTAACTATTTCATCAAGAATGGTAGACTCCGTTTTCTTTTTTGGAATTTCCAGGGTTAGAGGAGGTTTAAATAAGATAGACTGGTTACTTCTGGGTTGAGAAGTAGACGGCTCTTTTGGAGTGCTTCTAGGTTGAGAAGCAAATGTTGGCCAAACATGCTCGAATTTAGCATGAGAAGTAGACGGAGTAGAGCTCTTTAATGAGTCTACTATCGTCTCAATACGATCAGTTTGGCTTCCAATGGACTGAAGACAAAGATTAGTAAAGTTATTTTGTTCAACAACTTGACTAAGATGAAATTCAGTCAGAGGAGCAGAAGTTTGGCTTGAAGTTTTAAGCGGAACAACCAATTTGTTTTCACTTATTTTTAAGACTTGAAATGGAGGATGAACAGAGTCAATTTCTGTTCTGTCCTTCGAGACATAAGGAGTGGTTACCTTCTTGATCTCACTAACCTGATGAGGGTTAGAGGACTTATTAAGAAGATAAAGTTTTAACCACGAGAAAAAGGGAAGATTTATTTGATGAGTTTCCATATGAGAAACCCATTTCTCATGAAGCTCTTGCCGCTCAAAATTAGAAGGATAATGTTCTTCAAAGATTTTTCTCTTTCCATCATTCTTAGCGGATCTATAATCCTGAATTAGGAATTTCTTATTAATTTAGAATTTGGGTTCTTCTGCGATATAAAGCATCATGATTCTTGATTGAGCTTGCATATCTGAAAGAGTTGGAGAAGAGGACCTAGTTTCCCTATTAATAGGAGCAAGAGGAGGCTGGAATTGAGCTGGGATTGGTCTCTTTGTAGAGGACCATAAACAGGTTGATTAACCTGGGAAGATGTACGATTAGTACCCTGAAGATTTATTATTCCATCATAGTTCCCATTCTGAACTCTAAAAGTAGAAGCACGAGAAGGATCTTGAAACAAAGGATACTCAGAAGAAGAAATTACAGAAGAGGTGGATCTCCTGGAATTATGAGATCTACGATCGAAAGTAATTTTAACATCACCAGAAGGAAGCTGAGTGATACAAGATTGAGAAGTTCTCATGGATGGCTGAGGTTAAGCCACAGAGGTTAAGGTCCAAGAGTCAGGAAGATTAAATTCTGACCATCTGATACATCTAGGCACAAAAACTTGAGATCTTTCAGAATTGGCCTGGAAACAGACGATTTGACCATTTGGATCTATAACCTTAGCATTAGGGGCACAGGTGGTCATTGCTTTATAATAAATTCAATAGATTATGGCAATATTCTGTGTTCCTGGTTGAATATTGTATCCATAAGTCTATAAATTAATGACAGCACCATTTAGGATATTTGGATCTGTGAGGGACATAGATAAACCTGGTCTGCTTTGAAAATAGACAAGTCCTTCACAGAGGCTGGTTTCTACAACACCCATCAAAGATTCATTGAAATTATTCATTCTGGCATCTCTAATGGTAGCAAAAACCACACTATTTAACCCTGGGAGTGTTAAGGATTTCAGGGCGACCTGGACAAGGATGATGTGGATGAACTTAAATCCACGCTCTCTATGCCTCTGGATCTGAGAGTTGGTCAAGAGTTGAATTTGCTCTTGATCAGAAGCAAGAGTATATGTGCTTTCGCATGTCTTAATAACATAGTCACTATGAAATGCGAAAGTACCTTTATGGTATACCTCAGATTCAGGTATTCTGGGAATGGTATAATTATTTATAGCAACTTCAAGGTTGCGAAAAACGACTTCTTCGGAATTATGGACTGAGTTTTGAGTCCTTCCGGATGTGCTAGCCTCAGAAGATGAAGATCTTCGAAAACTGGAGCAAAAGTATGAAGCCATGCTATAGAAGTTCGAGTCAATAAGGGTCTCTGGTCAATATATCTTACTGTCAAGCATCCACATCTAGTGACATTCTAGTTAGACTGACGTCTTGGCATGCTTCACGCCGCACTATAAGTGAATTTTAGTGAGTGTCACGGGTGGACACTTTAATAATTCACCTCACTTAAGACTCTTTTGGAAAATAGTGGGTCCTCCCACATGGAATGTCAGAGAATCTTTTCATGGCTTAATTTCAGTCACACACCTGGACTATGGACAATATATCTTTCGGCTGAAACTTATCAGCTTCTGACAACCGCCCCACACCTTATTAGGTGTATCTACCTTTTGAAAGCAATACCTTATCTTGAGGATGTTCAACTTTCACTTTCGGTTGATTGGATGCCTATTCAATGCCATCTCCATCAAGGCCCATCAGCATCTCTCAACCATAATTTGTTGAAGTTTGGTGTCCACCATCTATAAAAGGGGAGCTCCTCAGCCAAGGAAGACACCACGATATACCACGAATTAGCAATATAGAGTTTTAGAGTAACTGTAAATTCTGAGTGTCTTGTAGACATTCTTCTGAGTGCTTTGTAAATCAAGTCTTGTCTTCTCCACACCTGTTTGTCTGTAAATCAAAGTCTCATGTAAGTTTGCTTTCCTTACTTTTGACTTCATGTATTATGTTTGCAATTAGAAAATTAAAAGAAGAGATTGCTTTCGTAGATAGTTTAATTGATCTTTCTTATGCTTAAATAGAATTTTATATTCATTTATTTCCTGAAAATCCAGATCACTTCTACACCCTTCATCGGTTAGAAACCCTTGAATTAGCTTTGATTTTGGACTCAAACTAATTAGCCATGATTTTGGTTGCTTGGATCAAAATCGGACCTTTATCTAATCAGTCAGTCTTGAATAGTCTTGTGTGGGAACCAGGTATTGATCAATCCCTAAGACCCTATTTGTCTAATTGAGAAAAGTGAAAAAGGTAATAAAGGGTGGGATGGTTTGGAACCTTACTATAAAATCCCAAAAAAAAATGGTTGTTTGGATGCAATTTCCCAATGAAAAGTTTTGGTGTAATTATGAACATGTTGGCTGACGTGGTAGCTTCATTCTCCCACCCCCACCCCCACCCCCACCCCTCAAGAAAATCCCCTACCATTTTCGATAGGACTATGTGGGAAAGTGAGGGGAAAATCCATTTATATAATGTGAGGTCTACAAACTTATGGTTTCTGATATTTCTATTATCCCACCCCTTTTTTCCTGGCAAACGAATGGGGCCTAAAGATCCTTAGATTAAATAATCGACCGTCAAGCCTAAAACATATTGGAAAAGGAGCTCATATATTTGGCCCTTAATTAGTTGTTCTCTCGTAAAATTAAAGCATAGGAGAGCTTAGAATTGTAAAAGAGGTTAATTGAGAGGTGGATTTGGTTTGGAACAATTGTTTCTTGTTATTTCGTATAGGGACAATGTTGGAAGCAAATATGAGATCCAATCTTTTTCACTCTAGGGCATAGCCGGTGCATGAGGCTCCTGCATGTGCGAGGTCCAGAGGTGAGAACTACGCAACCTTTGACCACCAGGTTGCAACATTTATACCTTATTGTTGTACCATTAGGTCACTCTAGAATCTAGATCCATGATTAATGGTTTCAAGCATATTGTCTCACGAGTTGATAATCAACTATCTTTGTGGAAATCTAACTTTTTTATCTTATGCAGGTCGTATGGTTCTCATTCAATCAGTTGTGTTTTCAATCACTTATTTAATGGATTGTTTAGTATTCCCTAAACAAATTGCAGGAATCTAGATTCCATCTACTTGAGATTCTAGAATGGTGACAATGGTGACTTCAAAAAGCTTCATTTGATAGGTTAAAAAAAAATTTCTCTCCCAAATGCTGTGGACTTGGACTGAGAGATTCTGCATCTTAGAACGAGGCCGTACTGTTGTTTTATGGTTGTCCTTGTTGGCAACTCGGTGATGACGTGGCCAGTTTGGCTGACGTGGATGAAAATGATGGCATGGCAGTGTCCAATGTCACCAATGAGATAACAGAGCAGCTTGGTATACATGGAGTGGTTTAATACATCATTAATAGGTGGTGCGGGTTACTAGGTCAAAACTGACAAAATTGGCCTATTTACGATCGAGGGCATTTTTGGTAGTGAAAATTACATTTTTGGAAGATTGTTTCTTCATAAAAAATATAGATTGTAATTTATCTAGTCCAGTGCATCTAATTTTGTCGTATTCTGATACCGTATGAAGAAGTTACGATATTTGTAGCATTCGAGGGTAGTTTCAGCATTGAAGATGAATTTTTTAAAGGAAGTGTTCTCTATGTAACAATACGACAAAAATACAATCTTTCCAACGGTTCTGATTTCATCGCGTTTCAATTCCGTATGAGAAAGATACGTCATTAGAAATGTGTAGGGGCATTTTGGTCTTTTTACATGGATGATTCAGATGATTGAGTCTTCTGAAAAGTCGTAGAGCATCCAGTTAGGATTCCAAAACACTTTCTTTCATCTCGATCGGATATCGTATGAAAAAGTTATAAGTGTTTCCGTAAAATCGGTTCGAAAATCCATCAGTTGCTCTCGGTGTTGGGTGGATTTTTCGGAATTTATTTTTGAAATTTGAAGGTCTTTTGTGCAATTTCAAGATTTTGAAGGTCTGAGTTGCAAGGGGTCTTTAAGCGCTAAAATATATGGAGGCAGGGGCTTGATTGTAATAAAGAGGAGTAAAGGGAAGTGAAATGGATGGCCAAGATTCGACCACGTAGGCTTGATGTCCATCCAAAGGCTGATGAGATTTTGTGCTGATATGGACGAGATAGATGCTTGCGCATATGATTTGATTGGTTAGGTGCATAATTCTTGATGCACTGGCGCAACACCTTATCAAGGTATGTTGGTGTGTTTCACGCGTGTATAGAAGATATAAAAAAGATTTCAATCTTAATGATCTCATAAAATCTGATTAAAGCCATCATGGAGGATTCGGATCCAACGGTCAATAAGCCTTTTCACTTTTGTGAGTGGGAGACAAGCTGCCTTAAAATCCGGAAAAGCAACCAATCATAGATTGACAACACTTCTGACGATGTCAGCGCCTACGTCATGATGTGTTGAGATTCAAATCTACGGTTGGATCCCGTTTTTAATCGGACGGCTTGGATTACAAGATCTTTTATATGAGATCTACGGTCAGATTTCGCCCCTGTTGCGCGCGCCGCCGGTGTAGCCTACACCACCCCTATGAAGATTCCATTTCAGGTTATCTCATTGCTCCAACTTCAAATGGTCATATCTCCCTCATTTTAACTCGGATTTGGGTGCACCAAGTTGCAGTTTCTTCGTTTTTTCAAGCCCTACACCATGGAAGTAAGAAAAATGGGTTTTGAATGAAAGAAGACTACGGTTTTGGTAAGAGAAGCTTCCCCCTCTTTGTTGGTCTTTGAATGAACATACATTCTTGATAATAAATGTTCTTAGGCCATTAAAGGAGGTAAAAGAGGTGATTGAAGTGTGTTAATGGTACATTAACTCAAAGCCAAGGAAGAAGAGAAGAAAGCAAGGATGTGTTTGCTTTGAAGAGCAAGAAGCCAAGGAGAGAGAAGGTGTGAGCACGAAACTTGTCAGTACAAGTTTTCAGTCATCCCAGGCAATCGGTTGTGAGATTCTCTAACCTTTGATTTTACATTACATGTATGTATGTATGTTAGGGTTAGTTGTGGATGAATGTATACATGCTAGGTTAGTTGTGGATGAACTGTAAGCATGCTAGCTAGTTGTGGATGTATATGCTAGGCAGAGCTTGACTGTAGGGCATTGATATAAGCTCAATTTAATTGTATTATTTATTGTGTGCTTAGTGGGTGCTAAGCACCGGGAGTGGGTGCTCCCGTGTAGTGGGTGCTATACATTGTATCGGCACTACGAGTGCCATCTCAGCTTCGGCTTGAGAAAATTGGGTGTGGGTGCTCCCGACTGTGGGTGCAGTCAAAAGTAGTGTATTGAGTAGGTACGAAGCCTTTACAGGCACTACTCCGGGGATGTAGGCAAATTTCTGAACCTCGTAAAAACCCTGTGTTGTGGGTGCTTGTTGTTTGCATTTTATATTGAAGTGCGTGGAATGTGGAATGGGTGTGCATACTTGAAAGTGCCTATGAGAAGCTGAGTGTGCATACGACTGTGTGTAAACAGGGACAGGTATATCAGGTTTTTCTTGGCCAGACATCAGACAGGTTTTTGGGGATCGGAATTGGACTCACTGATTCACCCCCCCTCTCAGTGACTGCCGGGTTACAACAATGGTATCAGAGCAGATACTCAGTGACAGTTTGATCAACAGCTGAGTGATCCAAAGGCAATGGCAGTGGCAGTGACAGTATGACAGGTGAAGGCCATTCAGGACATGCACCAAATTTTGATGGATTTGATTTTATCTTGTGGAAGAGGAGAATGCAGTCGTACCTGGGTTCACTAGGTTATGATGTTTGGGCATCAGTGCTGATTGGGTACAAGGAACCTGAAGGAGGTCCAGTTGATAATGAAGCTAAAAAGGCTTATTGTTACAATCAAAAGGCTGTGAATGCAATATTCTCATCATTGGATAAGAGTGTGATGGCTAAGGTAATGGATTGTGACTCAGCCAAGGATATCTGGGGAAGACTGAAGAGCATTTATGAAGGAGATGAAAAGATAAGGAAAGCAAAGCTTCAGACCTTCAGAGGCCAGTTTGAAAGTCTACTAATGCAAGAAGGAGAAAATATTGACACCTATATGACCAGGGTAAATGAAGTGGTCAACTCTATTAGGGGTCTGGGAGCCAATCTAGAAGATTCAGTTGTTTGTCAAAAAATCCTGAGATCTTTGTTGCCCAAGTATGACTCCAAGGTGTCAGCTATTGAAGAGGCAAAGGACCTAGACACTATCACTCTTGATCAAGTGCATGGCACTTTCATAGCTCTTGAAATGAGATGGAAAAAGGGCAAGTCCACTGACAAACAAGCTGCTTTCAAGGCAATGAGAAATTTAAAAATCAAGGAGAAGAAGAAGCAGTCTGTGGAGGATACTGATGAGAGTGAAGATGAGGTTACAGCTCATTTCACCAGAAAGTTGAAAAGGGGAACAGGAAAATATAAAGACAAGTTGCCTTTCAAATGCTTCAACTGTGGAAGGGTTGGACATTTTGCAGCCAAGTGTCCTAACCAAGGAAAAATAGAAAGTGATGAAGATGAAAGTGAAAAGAAAATTCATTTCAAGGGAAAGAAGAAATTCTTCTCAAACAGATACAAGAAAGGCAAGGACAAGAAGAAAAGTTTGGTTTATAAGAAATGCAGTGACACATCTGATGAAGAGTCTGAAGAATCATCTAATGATGAAGATGATGAGGCTATGTTCATGGTCTCAATAGATATGGAAGAAAACAAAGAAGATTCTTCTAATAAGGAAGATTTTACAGAAGAAGAAGAGGAAGATGAAAAATCACATCTAGAGGCTGAACTCACAGTTGCCCTTAGAGAGCTTAAAAGAGAAAGGAAGAAAGTGAAAAAGGTCACTAAAGACCTTAAGGGGCAAGAACAAATAGTTCTTGAGTTGAGAGATCAAGCCAATAAGTCAAGGAAGACCTTAGATGATCTTGAGTATCAACTCTCACAGAAGACCATTGACTGCAACACTCTTGAGTTAGAGAAAGTGGCTTTGAAAGCACAACTAGATGAGCAATATGAGATTCTTGCACAATTTGATGGTTATGCAGATGAGCTAGCCTTATTAAAGGCTAAGGTTGAAGACTATTGGAGAACTGAGATTGAGAGAGAAGACTTAGAAAATGAAGATGTTGAAGATGACTCTACTCCAAAAGAGCATCCTAGCAGTAAGAAGCTTAATGACATCATCAATGCTCAAAGATCGACTCACATCAAATTTGGGCTTGGATTTGTTGAGGAATCTTCCAAATATAATATGGCAAATGGTAAGGGAACAATACATAATCCTATCAAAGTCAATGACAGGAATGCTCAAAGAGGAAAGACACATGTTACTACTGCTGGCAATGTCAAGAGAGCAGTACAAAAAGATAAAGTGCAGACGGGTCCAATCAAAAGAGGAAATCTATCTATATTCCATAAGACTAACCATGCTAGACAACCACAGTTGGCAAGGCCAAGCAGGAGAGCAAAGAGCTATGGATACAGTCAAGGTCCTCAACAGAGACCTAGAGCATTTGACAACTTCAGAGCTCCTTACAGATGGCAGATGGAACCTATGATGCAGAGGCACACCTTTCAAGGTTATTGTTATAAATGCAACACTTTTGGACACAAGATCTCAGATTGCAAGTTCAACATTGGTCCAAGGAGTTATATGGATAGAAATCCTTTTGCACCCCTTATGGAGGAAAAGTTGAATGTTACAGATGCAACAACCTTGGACATATTGCAAGGAATTGTAGAACTGTGTTTCCCCCACAAAGACAGGAGAATAGAGGTAAGCAGAGAGTTTTCAAAAACATAGAAGATGATGAGATGGAGAGACAGTTCTCAAGACAGAAGAAAGCAAAGAAATCTCAATCTGTCAAGAAAGTTGGGTTCAGAGAGAGAGAGTAGAAGATGAAGAAGATGCAGCAGCATTTGTTACTCAGAGAGCTTTCAAGGCTCAAGGAGACTCTACTCCATGGATTCTTGATAGTGGTTGTTCAAGCCACATGACAGGAGATAAGGAAAGGTTTGAACAATTACATGACTTTGAAGGTGGATCTGTGAAGTTTGGCAACAACAATGCTGGTGCCAGAATTACAGGGAAGGGGTCCATAAGTCTGAACCATGGGAAGGTGAAATCCCTTAATGTCTTGTATGTTGAAGGGCTCAAACACAATCTTCTCAGCATCAGTAAAATTTGTGACAAAGGGCATGAAGTAACTTTCACTAGTAAAGGGTGTGAGATAAGAAGATCAAGCAGTGGAAAGGTTGTAGCTACTGGACAGAGAACTTCAGGGAACTTGTACACCTTGACAGAGTTAGAGAAAGATTCTTGTATGGTCAGCATAGATGAGGAGACATGGCTGTGGCATAGAAGACTTGGGCATATTGGTTTCAAGAACCTTGCCAAGATTTCTTCGAAGAAGGCAGTGAGAGATGTTCCTGAGTTGAAGAAGCTCTCCAATCCTATATGTGCATCTTGTCAAAAGGGAAAGCAAACCAGAATCTCCTACAAGTCTAAGGAGTATTATTCCAGTTCTCCATTGCAGTTGATTCACACAGACCTATGTGGTCCTATGAGGACACCTAGCACCTCAGGAGAGAGATACATCATGTTGTTTGTTGATGATCATTCAAGAATGGTGTGGGTGATGTTCTTGAAACATAAGTCAGAGGCTTTAGAAAGATTTAAGATCTTTAAGAAGCAAGTTGAGAAGCAGACAGGGAAGAAGATAAAGTGTCTGAGATCTGACAGAGGAGGTGAGTACAGTTGGGATGATTTTGAAGAATACTGCTATGAGTATGGTATCAGGAAACAAACTTCAGCTCCAAAAACACCCCAACAGAATGGTGTTGCAGAGAGAAAGAATAGAACAGTGCAAGACATGGCTAGAACAATGTTGGCAGAGAATGACATGGGTAAAAAGTTCTGAAAGGAGGCAGTTCTAACTGCAGTGTACATCCATAACAGATGTATGTTGAGACCTCATGAAAGCAAGACTCCATATGAAATCTGGTTTGGAAGAAGGGCTACAACAAGACACTTCAAGGTCTTTGGTAGCAAGTGTTATATTAAGAACACAACCCAAGATTTGGGTAAGTTTGATGATAGGGCTGATGAGGGTATATTTTTAGGTTATTCTACTTCAAGTAAGGCCTATAGATGCTACAACAACAGACTTGGAAAAATTGTAGAGAGTGCTGATGTCACAGTTGATGAAAAAAGGGATATTCCTTC
The DNA here is from genome assembly GCF_013358625.1 of Macadamia integrifolia. NCBI lineage: Eukaryota > Viridiplantae > Streptophyta > Magnoliopsida > Proteales > Proteaceae > Macadamia > Macadamia integrifolia. The sequence continues at coordinate 10,152 of NW_024869001.1, forward strand.
AGGCTCAGGAAATGAACTTCCAGAATTTGAAGATCTTGATGATGAGAATGACCTGGTTGATAGTAGACCCAAAAGTAAAAATGAGATTGATGTTGAACAAGCTGAGGTAGATTCAGATGAGCAGAGGAGACACAACAGAGTTGATCAACAAGAAACAGATGAGTTAATCATTGGTGACCCCACTGTAGGTGTTCAGACTAGAAGAATGAAGACCAACACATACTCTCTTCTTTCGAAGATTGAACCAAAAACTGTTGATGAGGCAAGCAATGATGAGAGTTGGATGAAAGCCATGAATGAAGAACTTGATCAGATAGAGAGGAATCACACTTGGGATCTAGTCCCTAGGTCAGTTGACAAGAATGTGATTGGTACTAAATGGATTTTCAGAAATAAACTCAATGAAGATGGTCAAGTGGTGAGGAACAAAGCAAGACTTGTATGCAAAGGGTATGCTCAAGTGGAAGGCATTGATTTTGAGGAAACTTTTGCTCCAGTGGCAAGACTTGAGGCTATCAGAATGTTCTTGGCTTTGTCAGTGTACAAGGGGTTCAAGGTCTATCAAATGGATGTCAAATCAGCTTTTCTAAATGGAAACTTGGAAGAGGAGGTTTACATAGAGCAACCTGATGGGTTTCAGCTGAGTGAGGACCCCACTCTTGTGTGCAGATTGAAGAAGGCATTGTATGGTTTGAAACAAGCTCCAAGGGCATGGTACTCCAGATTGGACTCTTACTTGTGCAAGTTGGGTTTCAAGAAAGGCTTAGTGGACAGTAATCTCTACATCAGAACTGAAGAAAGCAGTCAGCTTGTGGTGGTTGTGTATGTAGATGATATCATCTTTGGGGGTCACAAAGATGAGTTGTGCAAAGATTTTGCAATGAGGATGCAAGATGAGTTTGAGATGTCCATGTTGGGTGAACTATCATTCTTCTTGGGTTTGCAGATCAATCAAAAGAAAGAAGGTATCTTCATATCTCAGTCCAAATATGTGAGGGAGATGTTAAAGAGATTCACCATGGAGGATTGCAAGCCAGTTAGTACACCTATGATGACTGGGTGTAAGTTGAGCAAGGAAGATGACTCTCCATCAGTTGACCACACCTCGTATAGGTCAATGATTGGTAGCCTATTATATCTGACAGCTAGTAGGCCTGACATCTTACAAGCTGTGTGCATGGTAGCCAGATTTCAAGCAGGACCAAAAGAGACACATGTGGCAGCAGTGAAGAGAATTTTCAGATATCTGAAAGGGACTAGTGAGTTTGGGTTATGGTATCCGAAAGTCAAGAGCTTTAGTTTGTCAGCTTTTTCAGATGCAGATTGGGCCGGATGTGTAGATGACACGAAGAGCACCAGTGGTGGTGCATTCTATTTGGGGAGCAGCTTGGTGGCATGGCATAGTAAGAAGCAAGAGTCAGTCTCTCTTTCAACTGCAGAGGAAGAATACATTGCAGCTACATCTTGTTGTACACAAGTGTTGTGGATGAAGCAGATGTTGAAGGATTTGAGTGTGGAGGTTGAGCAGGCAGTGCCACTATATTGTGACAATACTAGTGCTATCAATATCTCCAAGAACCCGGTGATGCATTCTAGAACGAAACACATTGCTATCCGGTATCATTTCTTAAGAGACAAGGTGATGGAAGGTGAAGTAAGGATGGAGTTTGTTCCTACAGTAGAGCAGGTGGCTGATATCTTCACTAAACCGCTTTCCAAAGATCAGTTTGAGTTCCTCAGACAGAAACTGGGAGTGGTGATTCTTCCAAAGCACTAGTAGCATTGGGAGAGGGGGAGCAAGTTGCTTGATGTTGCTACCCCCATATTGGACTCAGGGAGAGTCCATTGGTTCCACCCTTTGTACTTGTTGTCAAAGGGGGAGAGAGTTACTCATCGTAGCTTTAGAGTGTATTAGTGATGAGGTGGTTGCCAACAACTCCAAAGGGGGAGATTGTTGTTTTATGGTTGTCCTTGTTGGCAACTCGGCCACGTGGCGGTGATGACGTGGCCAGTTTAGGTGACATGAAAGTGTCCAATGTCACCGATGAAGTGTCCAATGTCACCGATGAGATAACAGAGCAGCTTGGTATGCATGAAGTGGTTTAATACATCATTAATAGGCGGTGCGGGTTTCTGGGTCAAAACTGGAAAAATTGGCCTATTTATGATCAGGGGCATTTTTGGAAGTGAAAATGATATTTTTGGAAGATCGATTCTTCATAAAAAAGATAGATTGTAATTTACCTAGTCCAGTGCATTTGATTTCGTCAAATTTGATACCGTATGAAGAAGTTACGACATTTGTGGTAGTCGAGGGTAGTTTCAACATTGAAGATGAATTTTTTAAAGGAAGTGTTCTACATGTAACAATACGACAAACATACAATCTTTCCAACGGTTCTGATTTCATCACGTTCCAATTCCATATGAGAAAGATACGTCATTGGAAATGTGTAGGGGCATTTTTGTCTTTTTACATGGATGATTCAGATGATTGAGTCTTCTGAAAAGTTGTAGAACATCCAGTTACGATTCCAACGCACTTCGTTTCATCTCGATCGGATATCGTATGAAAAAGTTATAAGTGTTTCCGTAAAGTCGGTTTGAAAATCCAAACCGAAAATCCATCAGTTGCTCTCGGTGTTGGGTGGATTTTTCGGAATTTATTTTTGAAATTTGAAGGGCTTTTGTGTAATTTAAAGATTTTGAAGGTCTGAGTTGCAAGGGGTCTTTAAGCACTGAAACATATGGAGGCAGGGGCTTGATTGTAATAAAGAGGAGTAAAGGGAAGTGAAATGGATGGTCAAGATTCGACCACGTAGGCTTGATGCCCATCCAAAGGCTGCTGAGATTTTGGTGTGATATGGACGAGATAGATGCTTGCACGTAGGATTTGATTGGTTAGGTGCATAACTCTTGATGCACTGGCGCTACATCTTATCAAAGTATGTTAGTGTGTTTCGCGCATGTATAGAAGATATAAAGAAGATTCCAATCTTAATGATCTCATGAAATCATATTAAAGCCAACATGGAGGATTCGGATCCAACGGTCAATAATCCTTTTCACTTTTGTGAGTGGGAGACAAGCTCCCTTAAAATCCGGAAACGTTGCCAATCATAGATCGACAACACTTCTGACGATGTCAGCGCCTACGTCATGATGACGTCATCGAGATTCAAATCTAACGGTTTGGATCTGTTGTCCGTTGGTTTAATCGGACGACTTGGATTATAAGATCTTTTATATGAGATCTACGGTCAAATTTCGCCCCTGTTGCGCCCGCCGCCGGTGTAGCCTACGCCACCCCTACGAAGATTCCATTTCAGGCTATCTCATTGCTCCAACTTCAAAAGGTCATATCTCCCTCATTTTAAGTCGGATTTGGGTGAACCAAGTTGCAGCTTCTTCGTTTTTTCAATCCCTACACCATGGAAGCAAGAAAAATGGGTTTTGAGTGAAAGAAGGCTACGGTTTTGGTAGGAGAAGCTTCCCCCTCTTTGTTGGTCCTTGAATGAACATACATTCTTGATGATAAATGTTCTTAGGCCATTAAAGGAGGTAAAAGAGGTGGTTGAAGTGTGTTAATGGTATATTAACTCAAAGCCAAGGAAGAAGAGCAGAAAGCAAGGATGTGTTTGCTTTGAAGAGCAAGAAGCCAAGGAGAGAGAAGGTGTGAGCACCAAACTTGTCAGTACAAGTTTTCAGTCATCCCAGGCAATCGGTTGTGAGATTCTCTAACCTTTAATTTTACATTACATGTATGTATGTATGTTAGGGTTAGTTGTGGATGAATGTATACATGCTAGGTTAGTTGTGGATGAACTGTAAGCATGCTAGCTAGTTGTGGATGCATATGCTAGGCAGAGCTTGACTGTAGGGCATTGATATAAGCCCAATTTAATTGTATTATTTATTGTGTGCTTAGTGGGTGCTAAGCACCGGGAGTGGGTGCTCCCGTGTAGTAGGTGCTACACATTATATCGGCACTATGAGTGCCATCTCAGCTTCGACTTGAGAAAATTAGGTGTGGGTGCTCCCGACTGTGGGTGCAGTCAAAAGTAGTGTATTGAGTAGGTACGAAGCCTTTACAGGCACTACTCCGGGATGTAGACAAATTGCAGAACCTCGTAAAAATCTTGTGTTGTGGGTGCTTGTTGTTTGCATTTTATATTGAAGTGCGTGGAATGTGGAATGGATGTGTTTACTTGGAAGTGCCTATGAGAAGCTGAGTGTGCATACGACTGTGTGCAAACAGGGACAGGTATATCAGGTTTTTCTTGGCCAGACATCAGACAGGTTTTTGGGGATCGAAATTGGACTCACTGATTCACCCCCCCTCTCAGTGACTGCCAGGTTACAACATTAGGATCATCCAGTGCAATAGAGAGTAAGAAATAAAAAATTCAAGATAAAAGTCTAATTGTTGTGAATGTGATGTGTGTGATAGAGAGATGATTAGGATATGATTGATATCTTTTTTTTTTATGGGAATTTTGTATGTGATCACTTGCTGTATTACTCATCCTTGTTGAAAATATGTGTTGAGCATTGAGAATTTATACACTATGATTTTCAAGAAATTCTCAATATGCCACCAAAACGGCTCAACCTTAGCAAGGAATATGACACCGGAAAAGGGGTCAGCCCACTACTAGAACTCACCTTGTGGTGTCTATGAGTGATAAGAGGGAAAGTGAGTCAGTTTTGGGAACATAAGATTCAATTCCTGCACTTGCCACTGCAACAATGGTAGCATATGTGTCACCTCTTATTCCTCTAGTGCTTACAGCACAGGATGTGGTCATTCTGATGACCAATATGGTCCAGGGTATACAACAAAGGCTGCAACAAGCTATACAGCAGAATATGCAATAGCAACAACAACAACAGCAACAGAATAGGGTTGTTAAGGAATTGGTCACAACAGTGCGTTCTAGTGGAATACCAGTTCTACTTGCACCAATGACACCACCTTGTCTAGTGCCTATGACATCTGTACCTCCAGCTAACCCTAGAATTCCAGTTATACCACAGACTATAGGTAGGCAAGCAACCTAGGTTGTACCATTTATTAGTACACAGGCAGGACAGCAAGGCTTAGATAACCCACCGGTAGTATAAGTATGGACTGACATAAACAAGTTAATGGATAAATTCTAGAAATTTAGGCCTCCATACTTCAGGAGTTTGAGTTCTAACCCATTAGCACCATCAAAATTGGTGGAAGGAGTTGAAAAGGCATTGACAGTGTTAGGTTGCGGTGATGAATAGAAGATAATGTGTGCTACCTACCAACTGCAGAATGAAGCCTATGCCTAGTGGAAGGCTAACAGACCTATACTGCTAGTCACACTTCCACATCCCACCTGGGATTAGTTTGTAGAGGTATTCTATGGGAACTATTTTCTTATCAGTGTGAGGAACAAGAAGGAGTTAGAGTTCATGGGTTTGACTCAAGAACCTAAGTCACTGTTAGAGTACCAACTGCAATTTAAGGATTTATATTATTTTGCCCCATAACACACAAAGAATGATAGTGCAAAAGCAAAGAAGATTGAGAAGGGTTTAAGGTCTAGCATTGGAGCTATGCTAGTAGCTCATCGGCTCCAGAACTATGCTGATGTGGTTCAGATTACAAAGTCCATTGAAGACAAGCAGAGGGAAGGTTATCATGTTTGGGCAACAAAAAGGGCCAGGATAGGTAATACAGGGAAACAATTTGAAAGGTTTGGAAGGGGAGCTCTAGTCTTGTTTGTAAAGAAGAAAGATGGGAGTTTACGGATGTGTATTGATTACTGAGAGTTGAACAAGTTAACAATTAAGAACCGGTATCCGCTTCCCTATATTGATGATTTCTTTGATCAGTTGCAAGGGGCTAGTACATTCTCCAATATAGATTTGAGGTCTGGGTATCACCAGTTGAAGATTAAGGAAAGTGATATCCAGAAGATAGCTTTCAGGACAAGGTATGGCCATTATAAGTTTATGTTTATTCCATTTGGACTAACTAATGCACTAGTAGCTTTTATGGGATTGATGAATAGAGTGTTTCATGATATGCTAGATCAGTATGTGATTGTCTTTATTGATGATATTTTGATCTATTCCAAGAGTAGAGAGGATCATGAAATTCATTCGAGGTCAATATTACAAAGGTTGAGAGAGAAGTAGTTGTATGCAAAGTTTAGTAAATGTGAATTTTGGCTATCACAAGTGAATTTCTTGGGACATATTATATATGCTAGAGGTATTGAGGTTGATCCTAGAAAGGTGAAGGCAGTATTAGATTGGGAGTCTCCAAAGACTGTTAATGAGATTTGGAGTTTTCTGGGCTTAGCAAGTTATTACAGAAGATTTATTGAGAACTTTGCTTGGATTGCTGCTCCTATGATTCGGTTGACTAGGATGGGAGTCAAATTTGATTGGACTAAAGAATGTGAAAGCAATTTTCAAGAATTAAAGAACCGACTGGTGACAGCTCCAGTTCTTGCTATACCAGATGGAACATCAGGTTTAGTAGTATACAATGATGCATCCAAACAAGGTTTAGGATATGTGTTGATGCAGAATGGTAGGGTAATTGCTTATGCTTCTAGATAATTGAGAGATTATGAAAAGAACTATCCTACCCTTGACCTAGAATTGGCAGCAACCATATTTGCCTTGAAAATTTGGCGTCACTATTTGTATGGTGAGAAATGTGAAATATCATGACCACAAAAGTTTTAAGTATCTTTTCACTCAAAAAGAACTGAATATGAGGCAAAGAAGATGGCTGGAATTATTAAAAGACTATGACTGCACCCTTCATTACCATCTAGGGAAGGCTAATGTGGTGGCAGATGCTCTCAATAGGAAACACAAAGTTACTACATTAGCTGCAGTTACTACAAACCCTATGTTGATTGAGGAAGCAAGAGAATTTGGTTTCAAAGTAATTGTGGGCATGGAGACACCTGAAGATATGACACTTGCCACACTTACCATTAAACCATCTTTGTCTGAACAGATCAAGGAAGCCTAACCTAAAGATGATATGTTGAGAAAGACTATAAATGCAACCAATGTTGGAAGACAGAAGGATCTGAGGTTCATAGTGAAAGATGGAACTTTGTGGTTTAATAATAGACTGTGTGTTCCAAGGGAAGAGAAGATATTGGAGTTGATTCTCAGTGAAGCTCACAATACTCCTTACTCTGTACATCCTGGAAGTACAAAAATGTAATGAGATCTGAAGAAAATATATTGGTGGCATGGTATAAAGACTAATGTAGCTGAGCATGTGGCAAAGTGCATGAATTGTCAGCTGGTGAAAGCATTGAGACAGAGGCCACATGGGTTACTGCAACCTCTTTCAGTACCCGAGTGGAAATGGGAACATGTTACTATAGATTTTGTGACAAAACTACCCAGGACCAGGAAATGAAATGATACAGTTTGGATAATTGCTGATAGACTAACTAAAGTAGGCCATTTCATTCCAAGGAAGATATATTACTCCATGGAGATGTTAGCACAACTATACATTGATAACATAGTGAGATATCATGGTGTGCCTGTCAATATTGTGTCTGACCATGATTCCCACTTTACTTATAAAATTTGGGAAAGTGTATAGAAGGCAATGGGAACTAGACTGAAATTTTACACAACATTTCATCCTCAGATAGATAGGCAGACAAAGAGAATAATCTAGACCTTAGAAGATATGTTTAGGGCTGTCCTATAGATATGAGCTATAGTTGGGATGAACATATACCATAAGTTGAATTTGCATAAAACAACAACTATCAATCTACTATTGGTATGGGACCATTTAAAGTTCTGTATGGAAAGCGGTATAGAACCCCATTATATTGGGATGAAGTGGGAGAAAGAAGAATTTTGGGACCCGAGTTGATACAAGCTATCTATGAGAAGGTTGATATGATCAAGGAAAGAATCAAGGCAGCTCAATCCAGACAAAAAAATTTTGCTGACAACAGAAGGAAGCCTTTGGAGTTTGAAGTAGGTGAAAAGGTATTTTTGAAAATTTCACCAATCAAAGGCGTCAAGAGATTTGGAAAGAGAGGTAAATTAAGTCCAAGATCTATAGGACCCTTTGAGATACTGGATCGGATTGGAAAAATAGCCTATAGATTGGCATTACCTTGACAACTAGACAGATTTCATAATGTCTTCCATGTCTCTATGCTAAAGAAGTACATTCCAGATCCTTCACATGTATTGCCTATTGTGGAACCTTTGGAATTGAATGATGATTTGAGCTATGAAGAACAACCTAAAGGGATCTTTGATAGAAAATAATATCAACTCCAAAGTCAAACCTTTCGTATGTGAAGATCAAGTGGAAGAACCATCCAAAGCAAGAAGCTTCCTGGGAAAGAGAAGATGAAGTGAAAGAAAAGTACACAGAACTATTTAGTTTACCATGTAACTCTTGCAAATTTTGAGGACGAAATTTTTAGTAAGGAGGGGAGAAACTGTAACAACCCAAATCTCACCGCTTTACATTGACTGTGAACAAGATGGAGAGGCGTTGCTAGCTTGGCTGGTAGCGTTGAAATGCCAGGAATGAAAGAATGACCCAACATGTACCTGTGCCTTCTGCCAACACTTTTGGAAGAAACATCCAGAAAAGTGGGCCAACAGGTATTTATTAACCTTTTATAAGGGTTAGTAATGAAAAGGGATTAAACAGACTCAAGAAGAACAAATCTGGCTCAATAGGCTGGAGAGTTCTAGACATAATAGGCTGGCCTGTTGACAAGATAGAATGGTCAGGCTTGACTGAATGGGTCCCATTCTTGGAATTTTGACATGTGGACCTATTCCTATGGGTCTGATATGATTAAATAAGTTAAATAATAAAATTATGAAATGAAAAATTATAATTAAAGATGGGTACTTATAAGTATTAATAATATAATAATACAAGTAATATAGTACCATATACACTCATATATATATAGTATTATATATTATAAGGTAGTGGAGTATATTAAAGTAAGTTAAATAAGGAAATTATGAAATTAGAAGTTGTAATTTAATATGGGTGTATAATGTATAAATCTGAAATTAGAAATCATATTGTATAAGTATAAAGGGTTTACTTATACATATGTTATGATATATTATATAATAACTTAGTTAGTGGGTCACTAAGGGGTTATGATAGTGGGCCACTAAGGGAGTTAGTGGGGCTATACAAAGCCTCCACCGACCTTTGTGAACTCAATTTCTCACCTTCACAAATTCAGACAGCAAGAAGAAGAAAGAAGAAAGAAGAAGAAAAAGAGAAGACAAGAGGAGAAGGGAAGAGAGGGAAATCCGATTCGAGATTTTTTCCCTTAGTTCACTGTTGGAGGAATCAGCTGCAAGGTAAGTCCATTCTCACTTATGTAAACCTGTAACAAGAAGGAATTTCAGAAAAAAATAGAAAGGGAATGAACCGATTATGTTGTATGAAAGGAAGTTCTGAAAATTTCAGCAAGAGTACTTGCTAAATGGAGTTTCATTTCTTTGATTTTGATGGACTGATGCATTGGATGAGGAATTAATGAAATAACTGTACAAATGAGGAAAAAATCATAGCCGACTTGAGTTGTAATGTGTGGATTTTCACTTAGAATTTTAAAACAGTAAGAGAGCTTGAGAAGAAGTGAAATTTCTACCTAATTTCTGTTCTTGGAATATCTTAATTAAGCATGTAAGTTAATTGAGGTCTGAACTCTTACATGCAAAGTGGAATTGGTGAAGAAATTTATGCATGCAACATTTGACTGGAGTTGGATCATGATAATTTAAAGTTAAATTGCATTCTTCTGGCTGGAATTTTGAAAATATGCGGTTTGATCATTAAAATTTCTACTAAAAGGGTTATTTGATTTTAATTAAATAAAATGGAATGATGTTGGTTGATAAAGTAATAAGAATTTGAGTATTAATTCATTGTGAAAGTAAGATACTAAAACATTGTAATTATAACAAAAATAGAGGTAAAGACCAGCAAGGAAGAGGGCAGAATCAATTTTCTACAGAAAATGGATAATAGGCGAGAGACATCAGGCCGCCCTATTGGGCTAAAAGTCTCCAGCTGGTTAGGCTTTTAGAGATTGTTTTGCCCTCATATTTTTTATAGTGAATTAGGGGTCTGAAAGAGGATCTGTTAGGCTAATAAGGGAATATAAAATTACTCTATTAGGGTAGGTTTAAACTAAAAAAATAAAATAAAAAAAATTGAGGGAACCAGTGCAACACCTGGAAAAGTGATAACTTAATCAAATTGTCTAGGTGAGTGGATGCCCCATACTCTTACTTCTTTTGGTGTGTTTATTATTGTTGTTCATGCGTTGCTTGCTGTGTTTGTGCATATGCATTTATTTTCTTCATTTGCATCTACTTTCATGTTTGTGGTATGATGGAATTGATGGTGATGGAAATGTGGAAGGTAAGGCAAGTGAGTGGGTCATGAGCAGGTGCCCATGTATGCATGTGTGGTTTGGATGATTGGTTGTGCATCATTTAGTATACTGGCTAGGTATCACAGCCCCAAGTGCTACATCCCTTGGCCGTATGGGGTTAGGAACGGATAATCCTAACATATGTAGCTGCCTGATCAGCAGTGCACTTTGTGATGAGATGTGTGATATCAGTTGTCAATTTGGACAGGATACAACGTATTGTATGCCTAGTGGATATATTTATTATACAGGATTACCTTTTAGGGGATAGCCAGGGGACCGAGGCTCTGACCGAAACTGGCTGGCTCCTGCCTACAATGAGCTTATATACCTAAGGCCCAACGTACAGGGTAGGGTATGCCACCTACATTCCATAGCACTATACCTATATGTATTGAGAGTTAGTAATGGACTAGGGAATTTGAATAGTTAAATTAATGGACTCATGAGCATCATTCTTATGTGTGGAGCATGCATTGCATATGGATGCGTGTGTTCTACCTCACCCCTCATTGAGCATTACCAATGCTCACCCCCCCTTTCATTTGATCTATAGATGAGGAGAGCAGTCACCTATAGATTACTAGTTCTGAGCATGATGCTATGGCTATGGATCAATGGGCTTGTATATAGGATTTTGATGATTTCAGTCATGGACTTGAATGTGAGTGCGACGATTGTGTTTATGGTGAATGGTATTTATGAGATCTGATGTTTATGAATTCTTTTGTGTAAATATGGATGGTTATAGAAATTAATTTTTGGTGGTTCGGACTACAGGTAGGAGACTTGTTATGTTTGACAAGTGGGAGATACATTTTGTGTAATTAACATGTGGGAGAGAGAAGTTTAATAATATGATAGGTGCGAGATTCTTTTGTGTGTATATTTTGATATATGGATTACTGTATATAAAATTGTGGATCATTGTGTATCAAATATCAGGTATCACTTAGATGCACTGGGTGAATATGAGCATGTATATTATTCACTGCAAACTCTGATCCAACTATGATTAACTTTAGTATATGTGGTTGTGGTGTTGTGGACACTCCTAGAGTAGGATTCTGGGGTAACAGGCTAACTGGGTGAGGTGAGGTATCCAGTGCCTGCATAGCTATGCCATATGGATCGCAGGGTGTGACAGAGAGTTTTGGAATGAAGGCTAGATCAAGATGCTTCTCTCTGCCTACCTATTCAATACGATTGTGTAAGTGCCCAAATATTCTTCCTATCATTTCCCTTTCTCTCCCTTTCTATAACATAGTCCTTTTCAAGTGTTGCCGGAGGCCTATGCCAAAATTTGGCAGATGCACCAGGTCTTCGTGATGAGATATATCAGAGGGATGAGCAGCTACACTCCAGGCTACCATCTTTTTTTTAACTTGATTCTCTTTCATTACTAACCTTTATCCTAACCTTCCCTTGTGCTTTCTAGGATGGGTGAGTTGCCTCTCTGACGGGATAGATTGGATCTCAGAGGGAGTAGATCAGTTCTCAGAGGGATCAAATTGCCAATTAGGCCACACATATTGAGGACCTCACGGCATGAATGGAAAACTTGCAATCGGTGCCTAATGCTACCTTGATGTTTTTCATGGATAGCTCTGAGTATGACACAGATAAGGATGTTGATCCATAGAGATATGTTGCTGTTGCTTCTATAATGCACAAATGTTTCTTTTGTCTTTTTCTTTTTCCCTCCCAATGGTCATCATTTTTTTTTTTGTATGTTTTTACCTAGTGTATCATTAGGATTGGCATTTTATTTTGGAATGAAAACTTATCTTTTAGCATTAAAAATATTTCTTGAGTTCATGAGTTTGAATTTTAAGGCATGATTAATTCCACAATTCAAGTTTTCATTAGAATAACTGGAATTACACGAAAATCCAAATATCACCTCACTACATCATCAAGTGAATTACATTGAAATGGACAACAACCTTCCTACCAAAGATAGGATAGGTGAGCCACAATTTGAGGAGATAGTTCTTAGGGTGGATAAAAGTTCACTAGCTCCTTCGGGTCTTCTGTCTTCACCCCATACTGCCGGCTGATATAAGTGGGCAAGTAAAAGGACGTATGAGTCAAACCCATCAACCTGACATAGTTGCATCCAGGGGTTTTCATTAGGAAACCATCTTGTGGCCACCACGGGCATTGCCACACGATATCACATGTTCTTTCTTGTAGATACTCTTCCCAATCAACAATGAGTTTGAATTCTGGGGCCTCTCTTTGGTCTTGATAGTGAGAAATCCTGAGTTGGCATTCATTTAACGGCTTGACCAGCTTCAATTTTTCAAATAACTAAAGTTGGAAGATAGCAGGACTTCCATGATAATAGTCGATTCCAAATTTGTGGCTACAACTCATTTCATCAAATCCCTTAAACATCTCTGCAAGAATTGTGGGGACAATATCACCTCCTCCCTTCAATTGCACTTCTATCAGAACAAGTGGTGTACCACGTCTAGGAGTTCATAGAACATGACGAGCCAACATACAAAACATGTAAGCTTCCTATGATCATTTCTTATAGGTTCTTCCCAATGATAAGTACTTGGTGACGATCCTAACCACCTTCAAAATGTCAATCTTCCCATATCTGGAAAACTATTTCATTTCCTCCTTTCCCCACCCGAAGAAGCTTTGAATCTCTTTTGAGTAGTCCTCCTTTAAAGATGGTTGAATCAATCTACCTTTAGGTGGAATAGCATATAGGATCGAAATTCTTCGATAGTTTGGCAAATCTCAACTGTCCCAAACCGAAATACATGGATATCAATATCCTATTGTTGAGGCACCTATTAGAGTAAACTGCGATGTAATCTACACACCCGATCAGACTGAGCATTAACATATACATAGTTTCCAGCAGTCTTGGTACTGTAATGTTTATGCCCAAGGTCCATTTTCTCAATGTCTCATCCAAAGAGTCCATGACTTTTCCTACAACCATTACAAACAAAGAAGAGATGTGATTTTTTGAAGCATCACTCATTAGCTATTGACATAGCCAAACCTTTACCACTATTGCATCAAGTTTTTTTTTTACTAATCAAGGGTGGGGAATAAACTAGCCTTGATTACTATTGCCAGGTGGCGACTTTTAGGGGATGGAATTCTGGATAAGAATTTAAAGGACCACAGGTGAATGATAGATACCTAATGCCATATATGCCAAGTGGTGATTCTTGGGGGACACAAGCTATGGTGATCTTTTAGATACCTTGATTATTGATCTGGAAACCTTCCAATTGCTCAGAGGCTGTTAAGACCACACTTGCTCATGTGAAGTTGCCTACGTATCCCTTGAGACGAATCAGGTCTAATATAGTTCAGGTGGTTCACCCTTTCATACATAATATCTCTTGAGTTGATCCATGCTGACTAATTCGGGCATTTCTTCGTCGTTGAGGTCCATGAGTTTCACAGCTTTGCCTGGTAGAACCTCTTTGATAGTGAACAGGTCACTCCAATTTGGCCTAAATTTCCCTCTTGGGTCATGAATTGGGGTTCTTTTTCCTCGAAGAATGAGCTCACCTTCTTCTATGTGGCAGGGATTTACATTCTTGTTGAATGCCCTTGCCATTCTTAGTTGATACTTTCTCAAGCTATCCATAGCCTTCATGCATCTTTCATCCAAAAAGTTGAGCTCGTCATATCTAGCCCTCACCCACTCCCCTTTAGGTAACTGACTATCCAAGAGCACCCTTAGGGATGGTACCAGGATTTCTACTGGCAGAACCACCTCAACCCCAAAGGGGGTTGCCCCAGTCGAAGATCGTACAGAAGTTCGATATGCCCATAAAGCAAGTGGCAACTTGTCTGCTTAATCTTTGTGTGTTTCAACCATGTTCTAGAGGATGGCCTTGATGTTTTTGTTAGCTGCTTCCACTACCCCATTGGTCTATGGCCTGTAGGTGGTAGAGCGATGCCTCTTGATACTAAACTTCATGCAGATCTTGTCAGTTTTGCCCCAAAAATAGGATCCTTGATCCAATATTAGTTCTTAGGGCACTCTATATTGGCATATGAAATTTTCTTGGATGAACTTTGCTACCTTGGCAGATGTGAGGACTACATACGACTATGCTTCTACCCATTTGGTGAAGTAATCAATAGCCACCAGGATAAACTCTTGCCTATTGGATGCTTTGGAGTTGATCTATAATGTCAATGCCCCAAGTGGAGAATGGCCAGTGGAATTGAGTGAGTGCAATTTCGTTGGTGGGATGTGTATGATAGTGACAAATATCTAACATTTATGATATTTCTTGATAAAACCACCACAATCAGCTTCCATGGTGTTCTAGTTGTATCCCAATCTGAAAATCTTTTTGGCTATCATCTTGGCATTCATATGGGGTCTGCAAAGTCCTTGATGATTTTTTTCGTGATTGTTCTAGCTTGATCTTCATCTACACATAACAACTATATTCCATCATAAGACCTCTTGTACAATAAGTCACCTTGGAGAATAAATTGGGTAGCATATCTCCTGAGGAACTTCTTTTCTCCATTTGTAGCTTCAACTGGATACTTCCTTTCCCTGATGAAGTCCACTATGTGACCAAACCAAGACCCGCGATCTAAATGAGAGAGCTCACTGTATTTTGGTAACTGGGTTTATTTCTTTGTTCCACTAAGAATGGTCGGATCCGAGCTATAATATTGCACTCTACCATGGAAGCCAAGGTTGCCAAGGCATCAACAAACTGATTGTTATCCCTTTGGAAGTATTCAAGTGAGATCTTCTTAAAGTGTCCAATGACCTCTTCTAGATGTACTTGATATGGCTTCAGTTTCTCATCTCTAATCTTCCATTTTCTTTGTGTCTGATAGATGAAAATAGTTGAATCTCCATATACTTTGATCCTTTTCACCCCAATGGTTAGATCTATCTCCAGTCCTAAGGCACAAGCTTCATATTCAACAATGTTGTTGGTATATGGGAAGTCAAGGTGGAATGATAAAGGCAAATAAAGACCATCTGGAGTGACAAGCAATATTCCTGCACCACACCCCTTTTAGTTGGATGCTCCATCAGCTACCACTCATTAGTTGTATCTTCTTCTTTAATTATCGTGATTTCTTCATTTGGAAAGGCATCATCTAAGACTCTTCCATCTTTTGTGGGGTGGGTAGCCAGATGATTGGCTATGGCCTACCCCTTGATAGACTTCTGAGCAACATAAGTGACGTCAAATTCTGATAACAATAGCAGCCATCAAGCCATCCTTCCTATTAGAGCTGATTTCTCGAAGAGGTACTTGTTTGGATCCATCCTTGAGCCATACTAGATGTGCTACCATCTAGTGTCGCAGCCTCTTTATGGCCCATATCAGTGCAGCACAAGTTCTTTCCAAATATGTGTACCATGTCTCGTATTCCAAGAACTTCTTGCTAAGGTAGTATATGGCATGCTCTACCACCTTCCTTGTTTTCTTTTGTGCTAGCAATGAGCCCATAGAATATCCCCCATCTGATAAAAACAACAGAAGTGGTTCCCTATCCACCGATGGTGTTAATACTGGTGAGTTCATAAGATATCCTTTTATCTTATCAAAAGCTTCTTGGCACTGGTCATTCCATTCTGTGGGTTGATCCTTCTTTAATAGCTTGAAGATTGGCTCGCAGATCATAGTTATTTGAGCTATGAATCTGCTGATATATTGAATACGACCCAAAAATCCTCATATCTGCTTCTCAGTGTGAGGTGTAGGCATTTCTTGGATTGCCTTTATTTTGACAGGTCAACTTCAATGCCTCTTTCGCTCACCAAGAATCCTAACAATTTTTCTATTGTTCTCCTAAATACACACTTCTGAGGATTCAACTTCAATTGATACTTCTTGATCCTTTTAAAGAATCTCCTTAGCGTGGGAATATGCCCCTATTGATCCCTTGAAATCAATGTCATGTCATCCACATAAACTTCCACATCTTTGTGCATCATATCATGTAGGATAGCTGTAGCCACTCTTTGATAAGTTGCCCCAGCATTCTTCAACCCAAAATGCATCACTTTGTAATAATAGGTTCCCTATGGAGTGATGAAGGCTGTCCTCTCATGGTGATCGGGGTGCATGCTCACTTGGTTGTATCCTGAGAATCCATCGATGAATGATAGCAAGGCATGCCTTGCTATATTGTCGACTAGCACATCAATGTGAGGTAGTGGGAAATCATCCTTAGGGCTCACTTTGTTAAGATCCCAAAAATCAATGCACATGCATCCCCTACCATCTTTATTTGGAACTGGTACTATGTTGGCCAACCATTGGGGGTGCTTTACCACTTGTAGAAATCCTGCATCCAGTGTTTCATAACTTCTTTGATATTTTCACTCCATTTTGGATGTATTCTTTTGAGCTTCTGCTTAATTGACATTACCCCAGGGTAGGTTGGCAAACGATGTTGCATGATGTTGTGGTCTATCTCAGGCATATCCTTATAAGACCATGCAAAGAGTTTGGCGAACTCCTTCAGAAGACTGATCATCTACTCCACTTCTTGCTCATCCAGGGTGGTACCAATTTTAACCTCTCAAGGGCATTGATCGGTTCCCAAATTAATAATCCAGGTATCCTCATGGATAGGTTGGGATTTCTTTGGTTTGCATTGGTTTATTAAGTTATGATACTCATTAAGATCATCATCAAAAAAAGGAGGCAAGTCATATTCAGAATCAGAAATTTCATTCATGAAAGAAGGAGTAACAGACTTAATGTACACTAACTCTAGACTTTCCTTAAGAGGAAAAATAGACACATAATCATAAAGAGACAACTCAAAAATAGACTTGCCAACAGACTCGATGACTAACTTGATGCTTTTGTCAGTGGTATCCAGGTTGGTTAACTTAGTAGCATGAGTAGACCTGAAGTTCTCTCCAATGCTTGTCCAATTCAGGAGTGGCTCAACAGACTGATGGATAAGCAGGTGTGGCAATGGGCATTCTTCTTCCTCTAGCATGGTGACTGCTATCTCCTTATAGTGCTACAATTGTTCCCTTGGGTAGGTGCCTGCTTTCTGACAAAGACAAGCTGATCAAGCTGATGTTCTTTAAAGCCAAACTGTCTAAGAGGTGAAAGGTGGTGGAGACTACTCAATCCTTTCTCTATGAAGTCCAATTTTTCAGGCCTATTGTTCGAGGCCATTCCCCTTCCTTGGTCACACCTTTGGCCACCATCACAGACCTTTCCATCGTAATTGATTCTGGCACAATATGTGCAAACCATCATCCTTTGTTCTCTTCCCCTGAAAGGCCTAGGCTTGAGTTCATGTAGCTCTTGTGCACGTGCTTCTCCTAGGAAGGAGTAAATATGGTTATTTATATTAGCGAGAATATGCAGAGACCAAG
Organism: Macadamia integrifolia; assembly: GCF_013358625.1. Lineage (NCBI taxonomy): Eukaryota > Viridiplantae > Streptophyta > Magnoliopsida > Proteales > Proteaceae > Macadamia > Macadamia integrifolia. The sequence goes on from NW_024869001.1 coordinate 27,990, forward strand.
CAAGCCTTACTTTCTTTTCCCACTCTCTTTTTAGGAGGACCCGGGGACTCGGTGCTTCCTTAGACCGAATCGACATCACAGGATTGTTAGAGGAGAACTCATCTTCAATCAATGCTACTATATTCCCGTGATGTAACTCTCCTATTCACTTTTCTTGATTTGTAATTGTTCCAACTCATGGATAACCCAATCAAACTCATCTTGGAAGAATACTTTAAAGAATCCGGATTGTATTTTGGTGGTAGTCTCATCAAACCATGGCTCAACAATCCCACAAAAGGGAAAGTTTTGTCCTTCCTTCGCAAAGTACCCATTGATAGTGGGGTAATAAGAGGCAGTTATCCTCCTAGTCATTCTCAATAATTTTTGCCCCTTGCTGATATTATTATTTCCTGATTTGGGGGGTTAGGGATTGTACCCTAGACCTCTTCTTCCTTTGCTCGCTTTGGAACACCCTAATGATATTTCCCTAATCCCATTCTAGGGAAATATTACATGTTTCTCATCATTCGGCTAACTTGGGGACTATAGATTGCTTTATAATTGGCTGAGATCTTTTCTTCAGATGTTTCCTTAGCAAAAACCATGCAAGTTGCTTCTATTTCAAACCCACAGAGTCGAATTTCGTGGCCTTTGTTCTTCACCCTTCTCAATGTTGGCTAGAGTATTGACCACCTTAGGATCTCCAGTTACAGTGATCACCTCCCCTTTGTAAATGAATTTCACCTTTTGATGGAGGCTAGAGGATACAACTTTTGCTTGGTGCAACCATGGCCTTCCCAAGAGCACGTTGAAAGATGTTGGTATATCAATGACCTAGAAGTCAACATCAAACTTCACTGGGCCAATTGAGATAGCCATGGTGAGGATTCCAAGGACTTCTCTTTTGGTGTTGTCATATGCTTGCACTGTCTAGTTTGATGGCCTTATCTCTTCCATATTGGCATCAATACTCTTGACTAACCTCAAGAGTAGAAAATTCAATGCATACCTACTGTCAGTGAGAACCTAGGGAACAATCTTGTCAAGGCACTCCACTATTATATGGAGAGCTCTATTGTGTTGGGTTCTTTTGGCGAGGAGCTCATAATCTGAAAACATCAGTGACTATACTGCATATTTTGCCCCTACTATTTATGAGAGGTGTGTTGAATCTATCCCAATGGGCATTTATACATTAGTAAGGGATTTTAGAACAGCTTCACGGTGAGAGGGGGAGGCCATCAATAATCCCCAAATTGAGATATTTGCCTCAGCCTTCTTGAGCTGGGCTAAGACCGGGTTCTCAGGCTCCTTCTTTAAACCACTAGTTCCAGCGTCGTTGGTGTTTGGTTGCTCTACCACAGGGCCTTACCCTTGTAATCTCTCCCACTTCTAGTCTCCATCATAGTAGTAGGCTTCTTCACAACAATCTCTACAGGGTACTGGTCCTTATCATCACTGTCTGTTATGGTGATTATCCCATCCATAGGATCACTCTCTTCTTCATACTCTCCCTCTCGACTGGGAGGAGGAAGTCGGGGTCTTCTGCAGATATCAAGAGCCCTCGCTTATAGTTTCTTGACTGAGTTGGAAAGACACTAGAATCTTACACCCACTGCTTCTCTCAATGTGTCTTCTCTCCCTATTTCTTCAAGGTTTTCCAATTGTTCGGCATAGTAGCATTCACTGATGGCTACCTCACCTAACATTTGGTTAATTTCCTCCACATGAAGCTTTATCCTGTCTAAGTGCCCATAAATATCACACATCTGTTCTTCAAGATCTGCCATAGAATTCTTATGACACTCAAATATATTTTCATGATCTTTGAGGACCTCACTACTTTCCGAGTCTGATGTGGACTCATTTTCCTCCATGCAGATTGTGAGTGCTGATTGGATAGCATCCATTGGGTTAATCATTAGGTAATCTTCCCCGATAGCATACACTGAGTATCCTCTCTGATCTCTTGATGAGTAATACCCGGATTCATTATGTTCATCATTGTCACTCCAAGCTTTAAAGTTGTCACTATCATCCCAATCCTCATTCTAGTCCTCATTGTCATCATCATTATCATCATCATCATCATCATCCTCTTCGCTGATTTCACTCTCACTAGGTTCTTCATCAGATTCCTCATGGCCCTTAAATTCCCCTGTATCCAAATGTTTATAATATTCAGAGTGTATGGATCGGAAAATCTTGATAGGGTTATACTTGATTTCATTAGCTCAGAGTTTAATCATAGCAAACTCATCATCTTCTATGTCACTCCCTATATGGATTAGGCAGGTGTGCTCCTTGATTTGTTCACCTACTAACAATGCCATTACTACTCTTAGAAGGTCATCTATAATTTCTTCAATTGTCTCTAGATCGTCCTCCAGGGGTACAGTTGCCTGAATCAAAGATGTGGGTTAATGTCTTGACTTCCCCCTAGAACATTCACTGAATCTGTTGATGAAGTCACTTTTGGAGATTTTGGCAACATAAGCATATCCTTCCAGCTATACCTATCAATCCAACCTTCTTTTGGATTTAATGGGTTATCAACCGAACCCTGGGAATGGGAATGACATGTGTGATGAGGGTTATGAGATGGGGTGATATTTCTGGGGGAGAGATAGCCTTTTCATATGCAATAACTTCTCTACCCACTCATGTTGCCTCTGGATAAGGTACTTCTTGGAGTTCCTGATCAAATGAGTTGGATCGTAGAACTGGGGATCAAATTTTCACCAATCATTTACCATTGCCAACATATTGATTGTCCTATGATCCAGGAGTGGATTGGTAGTGACATTGGGAGGTTGTTTGACTTTGACTTCAATGGTCCCGTTGTCTACCAAGTCTTGAATTGCATGTTGAAGGCCCAGGCACCTTTCTATAATGTGCCCTTTTTTAGTATAATAGGCACAATACTCATAGTCCCTATACCAAGCTGGGGGAGAATTACTGACCACCCTCGGAGCTACAGTGGCTAGTAGTCCTTGTTTCTTCAACTTCTTATATGCTGCTGTTTGGCATCCCCAACTCAGTGAACTATCTTCTTGGGCGAGGAGCCTTCTGAGCAGGAGCATCTGCTTGTCTCACAAATGGAAGTGAAGAGGCGGCGAGTGACACTGACTATTGGATTGTGCCTACTGCATTGGTTTCATGATTCTTTTCTCACCCAACTCTGGCATTCTTTCCCATATATTGAGAAGCTCCTTGATATTGTGCATCCCTTAGGATCCTATTCACAACACGTGTCTCAACGGCTATCAACACATCAAAAGCTTACAGATGCTAATAGTAGAGAACATCATAGTATGGTTTAGATAGGTTTTCAATCAATGTCTACACCTACTCAACTTCAGAAGGTCAATCTGCCATCTTGGCAGACTTGTCTCTAAACCTCATCAAGAAGGCTGTGAATCATTCTCTAAGCTACTATCTCAAGTTCTTGACGCTTCACATCTACTTCAGTGTTGTAAGATTACTGCTTGGTGAAGGCTTTCACCCTAATTCTGTATCTATGTAGATTCCAACTGTGTGAGCCACCTTAGTGCTGCTCCTAATAATGTTAACATAAATTCCTGACCCATCTGATTATCACCAAGTTGCTATGACTTGGCAATGGTGAGGAAGACCTTCAAATGAGCCTTGGGGTCCCTTGACCGATCAAATTTGTTAGTTTGCCACTTAAATTTCTTAGGATCCTTGCCCTAGAAAGAATCTCATCTCATTAGAATCCACTGCTTGACCTTCCGAACCGTTTCCTACACAGATCATGTTCTCCAACTTTTCTAACTACTCTCTGGTTTTTCTTTCCCTTTCTATCTCTGGAGGTTCCATCTAGACATGTACTGCAAACTCTTCTTCCTCATCCTCAATCACAACCCTTGGTGGAGGAACTCGAGTATAAGTTCCTTATTGACCATTTAGACGGGTTGGTTCTGTTTCTCCTAAGTTAACTCTAGAGGAAGTTCCATGATGACCCGTGGGTCTGTCCTGTTCTTGCTCTCCTATGACCAGAGTGAGGTTAGCCCTAGGATCATCCCTGGGAGGGTTTCGCAATAGGTGGAATACTTGAGCTAATCCATTCTTAATTTTAGTCATTTCTATTTGCAATGTCTCTACTGGGTGGACCCATGCTTGCTCAAGTGATTTAGCATAGGGTGGATCCATTGAAACTAGACTATAATGATATGGAAGGAGATAGTCTCGAAGTGACGATGGGGGTGAGATTGGACTTAATCGAGTCAATCGATTATCCTGACTAGTCCAGATGGACAGCAGAGAATACTTGAGGTGTGGAATTGTACCTGAACCAAAAGTGGGTTCTTTTAGGATTCTTGCAATCCCACCCCTTTATTCATTCATTCACTCATTTATCAACCAATAATTCATCCAAAGTTAGTCCATTTAATGATTGGGAGTGGATAGGGGCTGATGCCCATAGTCCACTTAATGTCATAGGTGGAAGATACACATAAATGGCTTGATCAGAATATTCCTATATGACATTTTCTATCAATAAAGTCATGCTTTCCTTAATCTTACCCTATTAGGTGACCTTCCTCCTAGTTTCCTCGGGTCTTTAGATAATTTGGCATTTTACGTGACTTTGATGAGAATCACCCCGGAGTCATATATACCAAATCATCCACATATTGTTCCTAAGGAGGAAGGACACCTTTTTATCCAAAACCCACTTAAGAGAGAATTTCCTTATGACTAGAATCCATTATAGGAAGATTCCTTTTAAAGGCCTCAAATAAGTTCTACAAGTTAGCTTGTAGCATTATAAGCATTCTCCATCTATTTCCTGCATGATGCGAGTATATAGTGGAAGTAAAATAGGACCGAAAAAGCTTCCTTGACAAGATATATACACCCAAGGTACATCATCCTTTTGATATACCCGAAGGTATGAGATCAAGAGCATGACGTCCTTGCTCATGACTTATGACTACACACTAGTTTAAGCAACTGGCCACGGGGGTGGTGGAACTGTGAGTGATTGTGCATAAGTGTAATGTGAGGTTACCATCATCCGATCTCAGAATGTCATAAAGTGCACTTAGGACCTCCCCGAGGGTGCTGGCACAATTACAAACATTCTCGCCGTTTAATAATACCCCACACTCTTGTAGAAGAAGTGGCTATCATTTCCTCTCAGAGTACTCTCCATGACATGCACTGACATCCTGAGGGTGCGGGCATGACAAGGAGTCCCTCGCTAAATGATTTCACTTCGAGGACGATGCATGATGTGGTTAGCAAATACATTTACAAACATGGGGTTAGCCAAATATATTTTCAAATAGATGTGGTGGAAAATGTTCTTGAATTTAAAGGTAGCATCTAGTTTTGGAAGCTTGACAAGTCCATAGTGGAGTCACCACTATGAGGGTAGTATCCATCAGGAAATCTCCTTCTTTGGCCCTCTCTCCTCTCTCTCTTTATATATCTTCCAATATGTGCCTCTGCGGGTTATGCATCATTGTATGACTGCTCAGAGATATGTGGGGGCCTATTTTGTAGGGCTCCGCTCTCTCTCTCTCTTGAGAGGAGGAGTGTGGTTTTGAGGTACATCCTCCTTGGGTTGATGATGGTCCAATGGGGGATTGGGATCATGCAAAAGGGGTTTGGAGTTGCCACCTAGGGTTATGGGCCTAGGACTCAGGGGGTGGGCCCAATTCCTAAGAAAAGAGCCCAGAAGTTGGTTTGGTCCATAGAATAGGGTTGTTAGGTTGTAGAATTTGAAAGGTGTTAGGCACCCAATCTTCCTGGTTCAACCGGTCTTCCTACTAGATGCTTGAGAACAAACATTTTCCACAATTGTTTCTATACCGCATGCATACCTAAGTTATGACACATATTTATACACTAATAAAAGAAATAATTACATATGTACACTAAAATAAGATCAATAAAGAGTCTACATTACTCTAATTCGGATGAGAGATTATACCTGAGCTTAACCCCTATTTCGGGTCAAGAGAGGTCGACCCCTAATTGGCTTGGATACGGGCTTTCTTGTGAATTCTCCCGTCTCAGGGGAAGGTGGTCTTAACCTACAACTTCCTTTCTTTAGAGATGCTGACTGTAATGATCTTTTTAGTATTTGGATAGGGATTCTATTACGGAAGAGTGGTTCTCGGGCTAGTAGTCTAGTAGAACTTTGGCAAGGCTTCAGCTAGGGAAAGCTAGTTCCTGGACTAGTATTTTGGCAAAGCTTCGGCTAGGAAAATGTGATAAAAGGCTAAGATTTTGACAGCACTTCGGCAGGGCTTCGGCTAGGGAAAGACTATTGGAAAGCTAAGGCTTGGGTGGTACTTTGGCAGAGCTTCAGCTAGGGAAAGACTACTGGAAGGCTAAGGCCTGGGTGGGACTTTGGCAGAGCATCGGCTAGGGAAAGGCTACTGGAAGGCTAAGGCTTAGGTGGCACTCTGATTGAAGATTGGCTTGGGAAAGGCTACTAGAAGGCTAAGGCTTGGGTGGCACTCCGACAGAGATTTAGCTAGGGGAAGGCTACTGGATGGCTAAGGCTTGAGTGGCACTGCGGTAGAGCTTCGGCTAGGGAAGGCTACTAGAAGGCTAAGCAAGTCAAGGAAAGGAGGCTAGAGGGGTGCTAGGCTAGGCAAGGGAGGGGCTAGTGCGGGGCCATAGGGTAGTGAAGCGAGAGCCCAGGGCAATGAGGTGGGGTGTCGGGGTAGTGGGGCAGGTGGGCACTCACGTAGGGCGAGGCTACGGTGCATGTAAGGCAGACGCATGGGCAGAGGGGGGCCATAGGGAGATGGAGAGGGGCCACGGGTCATTAGGGTGGGGGCGCATGGCCCTGGGGCTTGAGGCCACAGGTGAGAGGTGCAGGGACTTGGGTGTGTAGGGTGGGGCCATGGGTGTCTGGCGTAGGTCTGCATGGGTGTAGGGCCACAGGGGAATAATGTAAGAATATTCCATGGATTTTGATCTAATGGTTCCATATAGATTCCCTCTTCCAGGGAAGATTGCAGGAGATCCGATAGTCCAATTTTGATGCACCATACATCGTTGGAATCATGATTATAAGTACTATCCATCTATATGGTCACTTTGGACAGGCTTCCTTCGTATATGTGATGTTATAATTGGGCCCTTCTTTTCTCCCACTTAGGGTTTCTATGGTTTCTTGGGTTTCTAGGTGTGTAGGGAGTGTTTCAGGGCTGGGTTACCTCAATCAATTGTCATCTCTATTGATCAAAAGCAAAAGGCCGTGTCCTCGATCTATGAGTCATCATAGCCGAGGAAGGGTGATAAAATTGGGTGTCTTTACTAGGACATGCCCCCATTGTTGGTCAAGTGATGGACCTTATACTCTACCACCTAGGCCCTAGGAGACATGCAGCCAACAGGCTAGTACAACCACCATAGGGCCAAAGACCCCAAGGAAGGGTGTTTGCTATGACAGCTGAGGATGTGAAAGCTACACCAAGTGTGGTGACAGGTACCCTATTGATTGCATTATTTCCTGCACATATGTTATTTGATTCAGGAGCCTCTCATTCATTTGTGTCACCAGTATTTACAAAGAAGATGGGGATTCCACCTAAGAGCTTGACTAAGTGTTTGGCTATTAGCACAGCCACAGGAAGTGTGGTGGGTTTGAACTATGTATATGAATAATGCCCAGTAACTATAAATGGACATAATTTAAATGCACACTTGATCTAGTAAGACATGACTGACTTCAACGTGATCTTGGGAATGGACTAGTTGTCTGCATACAAAGCCAGTGTGCTATGTGCAGAAAAGGTGATAATTTTTAGACCCCGAGATGAGGAAGAATTCACCTTTAAGGGAGATAAACCCACGAAACCTAAGACGGTTATTGTATCCACTCTTTAGATGCAAAAGCATCTGAAGAGCCATGGACCGAATTGGATGTGGTGAGAGAATTTACTAATGTGTTTTTGGATAATTTGACTAGATTACCCTAGGACCGAGAAACAGAGTTTGTGATAGACTTACTCCCAGGGCCAGCACCGGTGTCAAAGGCTCCTTATTGTATGGCCCCTCTAGAATTGAAGGAATTACAAGTACAACTTTAGGATCTTTTGAAGAAGGGATCCATTAGACCTAATGTGTCCCCATGGGAAGCACTAGTACTATTCGTCAAAAAGGACAGAAGTATGAGATTATGTATTGATTACCAAAAGCTTAACAAGCTAACAATCAAGAATCGGTATCCTTTGCCAAGGATCGACGATCTATTTAATCAGCTATAGGGTGCTAAAGTATTTTCCAAGATTGACCTTAGATCGGGCTACCACCAGCTTAAGATCAAGGATAGTGATGTAAGCAAGACAACCTTTAGATCTCAATATGGACACTACGAGTTTTTCGTGATGTCATTTAGGTTGACTAATGCACTGGCTGCATTCATGGACATAATTAACTGAGTATTCCAAGATGTCTTAGACAATTTTGTGATCGTATTCATAGATGACATCTTGGTGTATTCCAAAAGTGCAAAGGAATATACTGTTCACTTAAGACTAGTATTGCGTCTAATAGAGAAGCAACTCTACGCTAAATTCAGCAAGTGTGAGTTCTTGCCTTCACAAGTGGCTTCCTAGGCCACAGTTTTTTAGATAAGGGTATAGAGGTTGACCCAGGGAAAGTGAAGGCAATTCTAAAGTGGGACACTCCCTAGAATGTGGCAGACATTCATAGTTTTCTTGGATTGGCCGAATACTATAGGAGATTTATTAAGAACTTCTCCCGTATTTCTAAACCAATGACCCGATTACACAAAAGGCTGTAAAATTTGAGTGTTCCAATGCTTATGATAAAAGCTTTAGATAGCTAAGGAAAAATTTGCTATCAGCCCCAATATTGACTATTCCAACCGGTACGGGTGGTATGGTTGTGTTTAGTAATGCTTCCAAGTTGGGATTGGGCTATGTATTGATGAAACATGGGAAGGTCATTTTGCCTATGCATCCCACCAACTGAAGGAGTATAAAAAGAACTACCCTACCCATGACTTGGAGTTGGTAGCTATGATATTTGCCTTGAAGATTTGGCGGCACTACTTGTATGGTTATAAGAGTGAGATACATAGTGATCACAAGAGCCTCTAGTATTTCTTCACCTAAAGGGAGCTCAGGTATGAGATAGAGGCATTAGTTAGAATTTATGAAGGATTATGACTATACTATCCCTTACCACCTAGGGAAGGCTAATGCAGTGGCAGATGCACTTAGTTAGAAATCTCAGGCACTAACTCTCGCATCACTGATCACTAATGAGCATCTCATCAAAAAGGCCAGAAGATTTGATTTGGAACTACTAGCAGAAGGTGTCACCTTATCATTATCGGTATTGGTAGTGTAGCCTAGCCTAGTTGATAGAATTACTACAGCTCAGGTCACTGATGCAGAGTTGTAGAAATTGATAGTAGACCGCAAGGAAGGGAAACAGAAGGACCTAAATTTCTCCTTGATCGAAGGGGGGGTTCTCAAATTCAAGGGAAGGTTGTGCATTCCCAATGATGGTGATTTAAGAGATACAATTCTGAGAGAGGCTCATAGCTCTCCATATTCCGTTCACCCCAGCAACACTAAAATGTACAAGGACTTAAAAGGTTTCTACTGGTGAAATGGAATGAAGAATGACGTATCTGCACATGTGTCAAGGTGCCTCACTTGGCAGCAGGTCAAGGAAGAAAGATAGAGACCCCATGGTCTACTACAATCACTACCTATTTCAGAGTGAAAATGGGAGAATATTACCATGGACTGCGTGACAAGATTACCTCGCACTAGCAAGGGTATGGATGTTGGGTAGTTGTTGACTGCTTGACCAAAGCAGCTCACTTCATCCCAATTAAAGTCACCTTCTCTATGGACAAGTTGGCCAAGTTGTACATTAATAACATCATCCAACTGTATAGTGTACCAGTTAGCATCATGATCGAGATCCCAGATGTACTTCTAAATTTTGGATATGTGTGCAAAAGGCTATGGGTACACAACTGAATTTCAGTATGGCATTTCACCCACAAAGCGATGGGCAGTCAGAGAGGACTATCCAAACCTTGGAGGACCTACTTCGAGCATATACCCTGGATATGAGTTATAGTTGGGATAAGCATATTGTAGACACCCAATTTTTTCACCCTCCTTCGGCTATGATGAACTATGGATCTTGGATGTAACTTATTACTCACAATCGACAAAGATGATAATTGATTGAGGTAATCCAGCTCGAAAACAGTCCATACCCACCCAAAATCCTGAAAACCTTGTGCGAGAGAAAAGAAGGGTCCAATTATAACATTTCATATGTGAAGGAATTCAGTCCTAGGTGACTATATGGATGCATAGTACTCATAATTATGTTTCCAACGATATATGGTATGTTAAAATTGGACCATCGGATCTCCCGCAATCACTCCTAAAAAATTACATCCTAGTCGCACTCACCTTGCTTGCCCTGTGCTCCTATGGCTTGCCTCACATGCACCCCCTGCCCTGTGCACCCATGGCTTGCCTCGTACGGACCCCACCTACCCCGTGCTCCCATGGCTTGCCTCGCATGCTCCCTGCCTGCCCCGCGCACCTATGGCTTGCCTCGCACGCACCCCCTACCCTACATGCCATGGCTTGCCTTGCACACACTCCGCCTACCTCACATGACCATGGCCTACCTTGCCTGCACCCCTGCCAGTCTCCCACACCCTTGCCATCCTCTAGTGCCTATGCCAGCTCCAGTGCCCCTACCAGCCTCGAGCATCCATGCTAACCTCTAGTGCCCCTACCAGCCTCTAGCGCCCATGCCATCCTCCAACTCCCATGCCAACCTCTAGCACCCTTGCCAGCCACCAGTGCCCCTGCCAGCTTTCAACACCCATGCCAGCCTCTAGCACCCATGCCAACCTCCAGCGCCCCTGCTAGCCTCCCGTGCACCTCTACCCAACCTCGTGTGCCACCATCGATGGTCAGAATGTGTGTTCCCATAACTAGATTGGTCGAAAAGGCATACTTTTTATCCATTGGCCAAAGAAATTTACCCTCCACCCCATTGGTCCAAAATTTTATACTTTCACCCCATTGGTTTAGAAAAACACTTTTTAACCCCATTGGTTAGGGGAATTCCTCTTTCCTCCCCATTAGTTCAAAAATTCTATAAATACCCCCCTCTCTTGGGTTTTTGATAACACAACACACCACAAACACTCAAGCCTTTTAGGAGCATCCATAGTAGAGAAGCTCTACCCTCTTTCCTCCCCTTCCCCCTTGAGGTTTTTCAAGTCTTTAGAGAGATCTTCATAAGTGTTCATTAGCCTTTGAAATTCTTCAATCCTTTACCTTCTTTGAGTGAGTTTTTTGTATAGGAAAAGTTTTCCCTTAGTCTCACACCCCCTCTTGAGGTTCTTCAAGTCTTCGAAGAGATCTTCATAAGATCCGAAGAATTCTTTGAGCCTTCGAAGCTCCTCAATCCTTAAAATTAGCCTATCCCCAGCGGAAGCTCTACTGGAGTGCCACCTCAGCCTAGCCCTCCCATAACCTATCCCTAGTGGAAGCTCTATTAGAGTGCCACCTCATCCAAAATCTATAAGTAGCCTATCCCTAGCGGAAGCTCTACCAAATCAATATTGCAGTCGAAATCCGAAAGTAACCATTCCTAGTCAAAACTCTATCCGAACATACCGCAATCAACATCTCTTGAGAAAGAAATTGGAGGTCAAGACCATCTTCCCCTGAGTTAGGAGAATCCAAAAGATAGTTCGTGTCGGTACTAATCGCCGTTCTACTCCTCTTGACAGAAAACAGGGGTTAAGCTCAGGTATAACTTTTCACCCAAATTAGCATAATGTAGACTTTATATTGACCTTTTTATAGTGTACATAATCATTTAAATTCAGTTAATGTACATATGTGGGATAACGTAGCCCTGCATGTGGAATAGGAATAATTGTGAAAAATGTTCTTTCTTAAGCATCTAGTAGGAAGACCGGTTGAACCAGGTAGATTAGGTGCCTAACACCTTCCTAATTCTACAACCTGACACGTACCTTAAATCTCTGGACTAGACCAACTTCTGTGCCCTTTTCTCAGGATCGGGCCCACCCCTAGGTCTTGGGCCCACCCCATAATCCTAGGTGGTCACTCCAAACCCTTTTTTATGATCCTGATCCCTCGTATTGGACCATCATTAAATCCCCATCTCAATGACGACCTTTACACTCCTACGAAATAGGCCTTCAAGTATCTCTGAGTTACAGTATGGCAGTGTGGGGCCTGTAAGCAAGCACACAGGACACACCCCTCTCCAAGAAAGAGAAAGAGAGGAAATCCGAATGCAAGTAGTTTTCCCCTAAGGGAAGGTCTTTCTCTGGCTGCTACCTTCATAATGGTGAATCCAAACCCTTTTGTATGATCCTGATCCTCTGTATTGGACCATCATTAAATCCCCGTCTCAATGACGACCTTACACTCCTACAAAATAGGCCTCCACGTATCTCCGAGTGGTAGCACATATGATACATCCCTCCCCAAGAAAGAGAAAGAGAGGAGAGAGGGCCGAATTCAAGTCTTTTTCCTCCCAAGGGAAGATCTTTCTCCGGTTGCTACACTCATTTGGCAACTCCACTAGGGACTGTCAAGCTTCTAACACTAGATGCTACTATTAAATGCAAGAACATTTCCACCATATTTGTTTGAAAACATGTTTGGCTAACCCCATGTTTATGATTGTATTCGCTAACCGCATTATGCATCGTGCTCGAAGTGAAATTATTTGGCGAAGGACTCCCTATCATGCCCACACCCTTAGGGAGGTCAGTGCATGTTATGGAGAGTATTCTGAGAGCAAATGGTAGTCGCTTCCTATACAAGGGTGTGGAGTATCGTTAAACGGCGAGGATGTTCATAATTATGTCAACACCCTTGGGGAGGTCTGTGCACTTTATGACATTCTAAGATCGAATAATGATATTCCTGCATTACACTTTTACACACAATCACTCACGGTTCCACCACCCCATGGCCAATTGCTTAACCTCGTGTGTAGTCACGAGTAATGGGCATGGAAGTCACCCCCTTGATCTCGTGCCTCTAGGTATATCACAAGGATCATGTACCTTACGTATATATATCCAGTCAAGGAAGCCTTATCGGTCCTATTGCATCCACCGCATGCTCGCCTCATGTAGGAAATAGATGGAGAATGCTTGGAATGCCACAAGTTGATCTGTAGATTTTTTTTGTGGTCTTGAAAATGAATTTTCCTATAATGCATTCTAGTTATAAAGAAATGCTCTCCTAAGTGGGTTTCGGATAAAAGGTATCCTTCCTCCTTAGAAATGAAACATGGATAATTTGGTATGTGTGACTCTGGGGTGATGCCCATCAAAGTCCTACAAAATGCCAAATTATCTAAAGACCTGAGGAAACTAGGAGGAAGGTCACCTAGTGGGATAATATTAAGGAAAGCATGACTTTATCGATAGAGAATGTCTTAATGGGAGTATTTTGGTTAAGCCATTTGTGTGAATCTAACTTTGGATGGATCATTGGTTGATAATTGAGTGAATGGATGAATAAAGGGTTAGGAATACAAGAATATTAAAATAAGCCACTTTTGGTTTAGGCACAATGCTACACCTCAAGTATTCTCCGTGGTCCGTTAGGACATGTCAGGGTAACCAGTTGACTCGCTTAAGTCCAGTGTCACCTCCATGGTCTCTTCAAGATTGTCTACCACCAAGTGATTACAACCCAGTTCACATGGATCCACATGATGCTGAATCACTTGTGCATGCCTGGGTCCACCCCATAGGGACCTTGTAGATAGAGATGGCTGAGGTCAAGAATGGTTTAGCTCAGATATTGCACATGCTCTAAAACCCTCCCAAGGTTGAACCAGAACAAGCTATAGGAGAGTTGAATCAAAACGGACCTATGGATCATCAAGGGAATTCTTCCCGAGTTGACTCAGGAGAACCAGAGCAAGTCAAGCCATCATATTAACCCTATCAAGACCCACACTAAGGTGGCTCACACAGTTGGAGTCATCCCAAACTCAGATCTAGACAACAGTGGTGAAAGCCTTCACCAAGCAATACTCTTGCATCTCGGGAGCTCTAGATGGTGAGACAGAAACACAGAGAAGGATTCACCGCCTTCCTAATGAGGCTTATGGATAAGGTCGTCAAGATGGTGGATCGGCCTTCAGAAGTAGAGTAAGTAGAAATGTTGATTGAAAACTTGTCAAAGCCTTATTATGATATACTCTATTACCAACACCAATAAACTTTTGATCCCTTGATAGCTACCGACACACATGTGGAGAATCGAATCCTAAGAGATGCCCAATATTAAGGATCCTCCCAAAATGTATGAAAGAACAATAGAGTTGGACGTGGAAAGGGTCCTAAAACCAATGTTGTAGGCATGGTCCAACAATCAGTCTCACCTGTCACCTCTTCAAAACCATTTGTGATACAAGCAGATGTCCTTGCTCAGAAGGCTTCTCACCAAAGGAGACAGTTT